>NC_058158.1:24197717-24507130 GCF_020080835.1 Cotesia glomerata | reverse complement strand
GGTCAATTACATACTTAACGTATGGATTGTTCCGGCGACGAGCTGTGAACGCATTTTAACTTTCGAGGATGACTCAACCTGAGTATACCAACTAGAGAGAAAGTATCTGGAGGAAATATACTTATACAGGCTAAAACAAAAAAGAGCAATAAGTAGTAGAAATTATTATTATTATCATTATTATTTTTGTTGTTATTGATTTTATTGCAAGACGAGTTTGTGTGGGCAGATATGCTAGCTAATGGTAGTATTTGGTGAATGTACCACAAAATTACTTGATTTAATAGAAAATCTTAAATCATCATGACGAGATTAAAAATTGTACCTATAAAAATAATATTATTATAAAAAATAAAAAATAAATTATGAATCAAAATTATGTTTATGATAAAAAAATAATAATATGGATAAAAAAGCTGAACAAGAAGAGCAGCAGTGCAATTTATACTCAAATGGATTTTAATTTGATTTGGTTTTATTGGGAATCGGTTGGGATCGAGAACAAGGCTCCTCGCAGGCGTGTCTCCTTTGACCTTGCGCCCACACTTGTCCCCTTACCTCTCTTAAATAAACAAAAGATTGTACTTAATATTTATCTGTATTAACATTGGTTTGTGCCTACAGATTACCAAGTGTGGCATCGACAACGGCAACGCTGACGGTGATCAATCTGCTCTGCCGTGTAAGTTGAAAACCTCAGTTGGAAGCCTGAAAGCATTGAAAATACAGTAAAAGCTTACAAGAGCTTTTATAATAATGCGACACGGTAATAGCAATAAAAGCAACGGGTACCTGGTGCACAATGGCGGTGATGCGCAACGTAGTTACTCAACTGATGGTGAGGAGAGTCATCATGCTACCTCCGTAAGAACTTCATCAGAATATGCTATCGCCCACAAGCCCAGCTCTGTGGTAATAATTCTCATTATTATATATATATATATATATATATATTTATATTATTTCATATTTTTTTTTTCTTACTTTTATTTTTATCTCACGCGTCACACATCAGTAAGATAAACCTCGCCTTTCTCGGTCAACAACTGGTTTTCGTCCAGAAAATAACTCTGTTTCACTGAAAATACTTCCTGCATTTATTATTATATTATTTATAATAATAATACTAATAATAATTTTTTTTTATTTATTTTCATTACAGATTAAAATCGTGGTACCTTCTCAACAGAAAAGTCGCCGGTCGACTAATGAAAGGGATAACGTTAAACGTGTACATGTATCACGGAATGGACGTACTGGTTCTGATTTATCGAGAGACTCTCCGCCAAATAATAATAATAATAGTAGTAATAATAATAATAATAATTTTAGCAATAATAATGATAATAATCACAACAATCGGCATAATCAGTCAAACAATGGTTCAGAAACAAATATACCAATTTTTATTACCAACAGTAATTACCGAACAACATCAGATATTAGGTAAATGCAGCTCCGTTGTAGTAATAAATAATAATTTTTATGGTAATAGCTACAAAGCATTTGTAAAGATGATATCAATGAAACATTATTGTTGATTTATAGCCGCGGATCACGTCACAGTCCGGTGCCCAGTTCAAGAATAGATGACAGGGCGCCCAGTCATTATAGCTGTGGATCTGCGAGATCTGGTGGATCGACCGTAAAGACTAAAACCTCCCGGCATGGCGGTATCATTATTGAAACAATGTCCACTCCCAATCCTTTTTGTCCGAACACCAAGGGAATGTGTTGTCTCATGTTGCTCTTAAACCTCAGTCTTATCCTTGTCACACTTGGCTTCGTCATAGTTACTCAAATATTCCAGCCGGTTATTGTCTGGTGAATAATTATCATAATGATAATAATATTGACAATTATTTATATTTTTTTTATACTTATTATTTTATTTTGTTTTGTTTTGTTTATTAGGATCTTAGGCATTGTCTTTGTCATTTTTGGATTCTTAACACTCTTAGGTAGTATGGTATACTGTATACATGTATGCAAAAATTCCAAAAATCCTGGTGAAATAGATCCAGAAGACTTTTATTGGACGCGTTATTGGCAAGGTCATGTTGGCTCAGCTCCAGAAATTCATTACAAGGCTGAAGGAAAGTATCAAGATGACGGAGGAAGTGACCGAAGTAAATATTCGGTTAATTATTCAGAACGTCGCAGTCAACGATATTAAATTTAAATCAATTTTTATTTATTAAATAAAACATTTTATTATAAAGACAAAAAACTTTCCTATTTAAAAAAAAAAAAAAAAAAGCAGGAACAAAAACTTTTGTTTGTTATGAATATATTTTAAATTAAACACACCAAATCGGGTACTCGACTTTTTATGTCTGGTATCTAGTTTTTATTTTTTATAAACGCAAGTCAAATTATTT
The DNA here is from genome assembly GCF_020080835.1 of Cotesia glomerata. Taxonomy (NCBI): domain Eukaryota; kingdom Metazoa; phylum Arthropoda; class Insecta; order Hymenoptera; family Braconidae; genus Cotesia; species Cotesia glomerata. Next base: position 24,504,749 of record NC_058158.1, on the reverse strand, counting down.
TTTCACAATGGCTTGGTATAACAAATAGACTGGTATAATGTGCCGTAACAAATAGTTTTTATTTTTTTTTTAACAAATATTGAATTGTTTTACAGTAAATCAACTTCTTCTATTTTTAATAACTCATCAATTATTATTATTATTTTTTTTTTTTTTTTTTTATTGAATTAATATTCATTCAATAGTTTTTATTTACAAATTGTTACCAACATCTTTTTAAATGCTAATAAATTAAAAAATGCGATTAAAAAACTATTAATTTAAATTTAATTTGTTAACATAGTAATAAAAGAATTATTGAGTTTAATAAATTAAAACATCACTTTTTATTTTATTTTTAAGCAGAGGTCGACTCTGATATACTCATAGTAGGCAGTGTACTGTCACTCCAATCAGGATTAGGAAAATTACGCGGTGGACTTGGTACGTTGACAGGAATACGGGTTTTTTGTCTCATATTTTCAAACATCATTTGAATTTCTTTTTTCATATCTTTGTCTATAAGATTCTTGGAAGACATATTACTATGACGATAACCGATATTATTTTCTGTTTGAATTTGTATACTATTACTGCGTGCTTTAGATTTATTTTTACTTCTTGTGTTATTTGACTTTGAATTCATTTTTTTCCGTTTATCAGGTGATTTATCTTGATTTTTACTTGTATCAACTTCATCAATACTTTTTAAATCTATAAAACAATTAATATTAAATAATATTATTATAATAGTTAATATTTTTTGTTTATCTAAAAATATCGTGATTACCTTCTGATAATGATGATGACGATGATGACGATGAATTTAAACATTCCTCACCAGCAAGGCTTATAAATTCCAAATAAGTTTTTTCTTGAAATTTATAATTGTTAGTATCATTATTTGTATTGGATAAAGGTATTTGTTGGTGAGCTGCAGGTGCATTTGAATCTAATGCATCGATTGTAGAGTCGGATAACTCAGATGCATTTCGCCATGCTTGTGGTTCAGGTAATTTGTGTAACGTTGGTGATGGAGTTGAACCAATAACCTTACCGGGAATCATTGTGGAATGATGTTCCGGAAACATCACTCCGTTATCCATTGGGAATTCCCTCAGATCTACCAACTGATCAGCAATATTATTTTGTAATTCTCTGTAAAAATTCGAATTCAATTATTTAATGATTTAAGAGTATATCTTATAAATTCACCTGCTATTTTAGGCATACAAATATTTAAAAAGTAATATAAAACTGTTTCTATATCTCAATTACAGAATATTTTTTTCTACAACAAAAAAATTTTAATAATTATAATAATAAACTAATAATACTGTTTAACAATTCTAATTCTAGGAAGAAATTCAATTTTCAATAAATTTTTTCTGTTAAGAATTAAAAAAAAAAATTAACTAATGTACAAAATTACAAATAAACATACTTGATAGCATTACGAAGTTTTATAAATTCAGCATCTTTGTAAGAAGACATAATTGTTAGTTTTTCTTTTTCTAATTTTAAATAATGCGTCAATTCCGTTTCTTCTTTTAATTCTTTTTTGAGCACATCAATTTGTCTATTTTCTTCTCGTAATTCATTAATAAGTTTTCGATTCGCTAGGTCATTTTTTAATGCTTCATTTAAATCTGTACGTAATCGTTTCATTTCACATTCTAATTCACACTCTTGTTGTTTCGTTTGTTTCAGTAATCCTGATAGTTCTTGAATACGCCTGAATAAAAAAAAATATACTTGTAATATTAATAAATAAATAAATAAAATTGCAAATATAATTTGATTGTAAACAAATATTACTGTTGAAGTATGGTGTTTTCTTTCCGAACAGATTTGTATCCTTCCTCCATTGACTTACAAGTTGATTCTAATTTAGCTATGTTTGCTTCTAATTTAGCTTTGGCAGCAATCGTTTCCAAGTCCTGTTATTTGAACAAAATTATAATAAATCAATGTGAATAATTAAATATGAAATAACTAAATAATAAAAGTAATTTACCATATGAGATGGTTGTCCCGATTCAACAGGAATTCGTAAAAGAGCTTCTTCCATTTCAGTTAAAATTTTGCCAGCTCTGCCACCACCAACAATACTCTCCAGTTCTTTCATCAAAAATGCCAAAGTTCTAACAGGATTTAATTTACGAAAATTTTCATTAGTACCATCATAAATTCCACCACATTGGACACCTCGATCAACGACTAAAACTGATTCAGTATTGTTAATTGTTGACTGGGACGGCATACCTCCACCATAAAAAAATTTATTATCACAAGTCATTTTTTTGGGTGTCATTTGTTTTGATGAATTATCATCTATTAACATATCATAATTATTGTTATGTCTTGATTTATTTTGATTATATAATTTTCTAGCTTCTCTCTCAGAAATATTTTCAGATGATCGCTGCCTTGGTGTCGAGTGAAATTCCTGCTGAGATTTAATTGAATTTGGGCGATAATTTTGCTTAAGTGTTGATACATTTTGCTCGCGTAATATTCTACCCCAATGATAATTATCGAACCCGCAAGATTGTTTTTTATCGCTGTTTAATTTATCATTGCTTATTCCAGCCTTATCAACATTTGAACTCTTCTTTGATTTTTTCTTGACAGTTACTTCAACAGTAGTAGTTTCATTATCGAGAACAACTATACCACTGGAACTCGATTTTGGCAAATTCTGGAAAAAACAAAAAAAAAAATGGATTATTATTCATGATAAAAAAATAAAAAAAAAGTCATAGAACTGATTATTAAAAGAAACTTACGGCTGTACTTTTGGCTTTGATAACCTCATTCGCACAACATCTTACATTTTTTACTGATGGTACTTTATTTAAATCATTAGTTCTACGATTCATTTTAAAAAAACAAACTAATAATCACTTTAAATATACATTAATAAATAAATAACTTCATAGATTTTATAATTCTTTATATTTAAATGCGGCTAATGTAAATATTTGGGTACTAGATCAAGAGTTTTTTTTATGTTGAACTGAACAAGTTGCCTGTTGTTGCTTGTCGCTTAATAGAAGCACGTCATACAGTCAATGACAATAATAATAACAATCGGTCATGCAATCGTATGTACGTTTTTAAATTTTTGAATTAAACGTTTTTTAAAACCGTAAAATGTACGAGAAATCCAAAACTTTCCTAAAATTGTTACATGATGTATTAATAATAATTTATTAGTTTATAAGATTACCGTAAATTAAAGTTATATATCCTTTATATTTATAATGCGCGCCCCCAGATACTCACATTAGCGACCTCTTTTAATAATTCTTTGGGGAAAAAGCGCCATCTAAAATATTTTATTATTAATTAATTTTAAAATTACAATTGAAGTTTTTCTCTCATGATAAATTGTTTGATATTTGATTATTTATACCGTTGAAAGTTTGAATTAGTTTGAATGTTTACAAGTGGTTATAATTACAACAACAAACGTTTTCAATACTTTGTAAATAAATAGTTTTGAAATTAAAAAGTTAGTGTTAAGATATATAAAATTTTTCTTTAGTTAATAGTTCTTAAACTATAAATAACCATGAGGAAAACTTCGAATGGTCGTAAATCTTCTCTGAATCCTGTCAGAGTATCGATACTGGATAGAGATGATAAAGTTAGATCTGAGCCCAGGGTATCAAATATTAGTAAATCAAAAGCACTCTCAGGTACTGATAACTCTCAAATACCTAGACCTCGGATCCGGAGTGCTTCATCTGAACGAGGGAGTATCAGGCGTTCCAATTTAAAACCACCGACTGTTTTAGGTTAATAAAGTTTTATTAAATATTTATTGCTTATAAATTATTTACATTTATTAATTTACTAAAATTATTCATAGGTAAAAAAGCATCTCTTGGTTCGCATAATCAGTTGACTACTCCAATAACACCACGAGTAAGTTCGAATAAACCATATCTGGACTTACCAACAGGACCTAGAGGAAGATCGCCATCAGCTGAACGTGCCAGTGGGTTAAATAGTAATAATTCATCAAAAAAAGATACAAGACCTCTTAATGACAAGAATTTTCAATCGCAAATGCTTAATAGAATTGATACTTTTTTCAATGACGCTCACCAGTCATCAATGCTCAATGCAAATGGTAGTTTAAGACCGGTATCTTTAAAAATTTTTGTATCAGCATCAGATTTTTTATTGAAACTTCTTCATGTTAAACAAGAGCTGAGTTCAAATAATTATATGGAAGAATTACCAAAAATAGCTAAAAAAATTCATTATCCTGGTACGATGGCTAAGTCTTGGTTGAAAACAGCAAACACAATGCACTCTTGGCCGCATGTACTCGGTTGGTTATCATGGCTTGTCGAAATTTCCGAAGCCAAAGTGGTGGCTTTTGAAAAATTTCAATTACACAGCATACCATTCGTTGACGATGAAGAAGGTGAAATAATAAATCGTAATAAATTTACAAAATTATTGGAGCTCTACATCGCTTGGAATGATGGACAGTTTGAGCAAGAGGAAGATTTAATAAAAAAATATGCAGAAAACATTGCTGATAATCTCGGTTGTACTGATGAAAATAAAGTTCGTGTCGATGAAGAAGCTTTAGAAACTAAAAAAAAGTACGATGAACTTGATAAACAGTATGAACAAATGTTAAATAAATTTCAAGAGTCGAAAGACCAAATAAGATTGTTAGAAGAGGATGAAATGAAACAAGAAACTTATGAAAATGCTCAAATTCAAACGTCGAAAGATGAACAAATTAGAATTCAAAAGTTAGAAAATGATACTGATAATTTAAACAAAGAAAAAGAAAGATTGTTGAAGAAAAATAATGAACTTAATGAGTGTATAAAAACCCAGTCGATGACTGTTGAAGAGCGCGATGAAATAGTGAAAAAATGTGCCGAATTAACTAAATATTTGAAAACATTCGATGAACATTTAGAAGAATTGCGCAGAGAAGTTTGGACTCTCGATATAAAATATTCAAGTATGCTTGATAAATTGAATTCCGCTGTGTTAGCCTACAACAAAGATATTGTTATTAATATTACGGAAAATTCGGATCTATACACTTTACCATGTAGTTCGTTGAATGATTTTAAGATAATGAATGATCTCAAACCCAAAGTTGATGCTATTAAACACTTAAATGACAACATGAAAAAGCAATATAATAATTTTACATCAATGATTAATTTGCATATGAATCAGCTGGAGTCTTTGCAAGATAAAAAAAAGTTAATGGAGCAAGAAAAAGATGAAAGGTTGTCGAAAAATGATGAAAAAAAACTTTTGATTAAAAATATTAAATTGCGCGCTAAACAGGATGAAACTAAACTGCGTGATTTAAATAAAAAGTTAGAAGATGAAATTAAAAGTCTTAGAGAATCACTTCCAGATATCCAGGTAGAAGTTAATGAATTACTTGAAGCTCAGGAAAAATTAGATGCTGTAGAAAGGCGTAGAATATATTTAGAAAATTCTGCTGAAAAATTTTTCCATAGGTTTTATGAATTGTTAGCTAATGAAAAAAAAGAATTTTCAAAAAACTTTGATAAAATACTGGAAATTTGAGTTGTGTCATTATTGTCATAATTAATTGTAATTTTTTAACTATCGGGCATGATTTTTTTTTTTTTTTACTTTTGTATTATAGAGATGGAGTATGTTTTAAATAAAAATAAATTCTTCATATTGAACGCCATCTTATTTTTTACCGGCTATCTTAAAAACTACGAATTGATTTATATAGTTATTTGACTAATATTAAATTCATTATTATTTATGAATTTGGTGAATGTTTATTAACTTTGAGATTATTTAATTTTTTATATTAAGTTGATTAATATTTGTCAGTTATTAAAAATGGGTTCTTGAGTTTTAATAAATGTTCAAAAGAGGTTTAGGGGTTAACTTCTGAACTATTTAACCTATAAAACTGTAAAAAAAAATAATAAAATTATTTAAATAATAAAAGTTAGATTAAAAATGTCACAAATTTTAAATAAATTATTTTTAAAAACAAAATTACCTTTATACAGTAATAACGTTATACATAATATTAAATATTTTCAAACATTGCAGACCACTTACAAATTAAGGTATTTAAATTTTCATAAACAAAAATTAAAAAGTTATGTTAATTATTTACGTTTATATTGTTATTGTTTCAGGAACACTGAATCGCTGTATAAATATAGAATATTGAAACCCCGAGCAACGATAAATATTTATCAAATAAGGAATAATTTAGACACTAAATTAGAAGTTGATACAAATGTCCTGAACAATGTGATACTTTATAAATATGAAAAACCTAATTATTTCAAATATATGACGGTCTTTTCAGTTTTACAATTTTCCTTATTTACTGTTATAACTTACTTTTTAATTGATTGGCTGCCAGAGTTCAAAGATGATGATTCTATATTTACTTATGCAAAAAGAAACGTTTTATATCTTTCTACATTTTTATTACCATTTATAGGAGGTAATGAAAACTGATTATAAGTAACTAATTATAATTCAATTTACCTTTGATAATACAAAAAAAATTTTGCAGGAGTTGGATCATCAGCTATAATATGGTTGTTCACAATACGTTCAGTAAAATATATCATTTTGCTTAAAGGTGGTAAAAAAGTAACTATTGTCACTTATCATCCATGGAAAGATAATTTTCAGTTCACTGTTCCTGTTGAAAAGGTATTGATCACATTCATTAAAATTAAATTATATGTAGTCAATCCGGTTTTTATTATTGACATTAATACAAATGAGGATTTTATATTAATTTCAAGCTATTAATTAATGAAAACTTAAGAATACAACGAGTAATTTATTAGAATTAAACTGTAATCATTTTAATTAATACTTTTTACTATCAGCTATTATAATATTTAATAATTTATTATTTCAATTTCAGATATATGTTAAAAAACACCGACAAGAATTGAATAGGATCATGACACTAGGAGTAAAGAATAAACCGTTTTACTTTATGCTTAATAATGATGGAATATTTGTTAACCCAAATCTCTATGATTATGCAATCGGATATTACAAAAAGGAAAAATAAAAAATTTTGTTATATTTATTTATAGTCTTTTTACTTTATCATCGGAATTATCGAATAAAATACTTTATAATAATTTTTTAAAAGTTTTTTTTTATTTAATTAGGTATATAACAAGGTAAGGATTGAATTGAAATATACAATTTTTTAAGGACAAAAATGCATGTTTATTATTTAATATACTTTTTTCAATAAGCTCGGAAAATAACGATATTTATTTTTAGATAAAGCAGCCACACACTTCAATAAAATTATTATAAAATGTAGATTAGATGTAAAAAAATAATTATTTTATTTTTGTCAATACATATTTAATAAGTAAAAAATAAATGATAATAAATTGCATATTTACGTAACTACCAAAGTCAGCTAATCATTTAAATAAAATAAATAAATAGTTATTAATGATGAGAGTGAAAAATTAAAAATATTTATATCAATAATAATAATTAACAAATAAAAATGAATAATGTGTATCTGCTTATCCGCATGAAATTTGATTTACTTCATACATATAATTATTTCTTAAACAATATTAAAATTTTGTCAATGCTTTAGTTTATATACATACAATATTTTTCTTATTATTATAATTTCATAGCTTAAATAAAGATATAACGGTGAAATTTAATTTTTTATTAAATAATTTGTCCGATCATCTTTTAAGATATTTTTTCTTTGCATTATAACGAAGAAACTATGCAATAATAAGAACATGTAAAAACTTTCAATTGTGATTCCTTTCAAGATAAACTATTTTTAATCAATATGTTTATCTATAATTATTTATTCATTTATCTAGACTTATTTAATTGTTTAATTAATTGTAAATAATATTTATATAAAGTAAGAAATTTTCACTTTTAAGAAATCTTTCATTTTTTTTTTTTTTTAATAGTTTGAGTATTTGTCTTTCACCCAAAGATAACTATGTTCACAGACATCTAAAGGTTTTTTTTTTTTTTTTTTTTTTCATTTATCCATTAAATTATTAATAATTCATATTCTCTTTATTTTTAATTTTTATATTTTATTTTTCTAGATCACTTAAAAACTAAACATTCAGCATGTCATTCTCTAGTGATACATTAATTAGTATTTAATTGTTTGTTTTAGCTAATAAAAATTGTCGATTATTATAAAAAAAAAACGACAATTGAATCAATGTGTTTGTTTATTTACAGCGTTTACAGATTAATCATTGCTTGCAACATTCATGTGTGTTCGATACAACGATACAACATTCATGCTTTGAATCAGCATCATTTGGCTGTATCATTACCTACAAATAAGGCACCATCGACAAATTATTCAGTTACTTATTAATTTAATTTAAGCTAAAAATGATCTAGCAACTTATAATTAGTTATTTTTTAATCTTCAGTCAATCACCATATTAGTCTGCACCGATGATACGTCAATATGTAATTGTTATCCGAAGCGTAATTATGATATTTATTCATGTACATTTATCAATTGAAGATAAAATAGTTAAAAAAAAAAAAATAATAATAAAAATGAACAATTATTAACGAAATCGGTAAAAAATTGTATTTTTTTTTTTTAATTTAAATGATTACCTTAAAAATCTACTGATTAAGTTATCCGATTGTTTTTGTAAATTTAATATTAGCAAATTTCTAACGCATTTAAATTAGAATTGAGTCAATGTGAAATAAAAAATTGTTTAAAATAGAAATTACAAATTGGAAATAAAAAAAAAAAGGAAGCTTTTATTAAATTATTTCACTTTCATTCTTATCCAAATTTAATTTTTGACGTTATTTTTATGAAGAAAATTGAAATTAATTTTGGGAAGCAAACTTTAAATAAAATGCAATAAACAAATTAATTTTACCGACAATAATTATAGTGTACCGTTGGCAAAGTACTGATATCGATCATATAATTTGGTTGACCACGAATGAATGCTGCCTTCAACGAGGTCCTCAACATGCTGTCGTAGTTGATCCTCTGTTAACGTTAAGTGAAATCGATTTTTGAGTCCTTGAACAGTTGCTGCACCGCCAGTGCGAAAGCACGGTAGTTGTAAGCCTGTAAAATAAAATAATATGTAAGTTGAATAAATTTTAAAATGTAAGCTATTAATTAATTAATATCATAAAAAAATAAGAAAATCAAAATAAAACAAACCTGACAGCATTATTTCTACAAGATTAACAACTTTTTCCATGTGTTTTCGTGCTGCAACAAGTCCTTGTAAAATAAGATTTTTAAAATGGTGGAACATTTTAGATTGACTACCACCCATAACTTCAACAAATTCAGGTGTTAGCTTGAACGGACTCGTTTCAAATCCTAAATTTCTTGGTGATGTTGATAATATAAAACCAAAATCAATATGAATAATATGTCCATCACTATGCAATAATATATTTCCATTATGTCTATCTTTAACTTGAATAAGATAACTAACAAGACAATAAGCCGCACAACTTTGGACGAAATTATTTTGAGCTTGAGCAAATTCCTCGGAATCAGTAGGACCAAATTCACGCTCAAAATATTGTAACAATGTTAATTGACAGTGTTTTTTAATTTGATGCAATGATACGGTATTTAAAATTGGTTCAATCAATCCACTGTCATTAGATAAACATAAAATTTTGTATGGTCTTACCCACAGAGGTAAACCTTCATCTTGCCATATTTTTTGTAACATTGACAATAATTGTGACGCAAGTAATTCTTGTCGTAAATCATCACCGCATTTAACAATAACAGCTAATAATCGCCATGAAGCTAAATGACCATATGGACTAGATGATCTTATACGACGTTGTTTCAATTCCCAAGGTTCTTTCAATACGGCTGCCGATGGATCCTCTGGATCGTGATTAAATGTCGCATTAGGGGTCGCGGCAAGTTCACTCAATCTTCTTTTAATATCACCAGGTACAAAGACTGGTTCACGGCTATCTGAACTATCTTGACTCAGTTGTGATATCGTATCTCTGTCTCGAGGCTTCCGAAGTTGTAAATACTGCGTAATAAATTAAAAAAAAAGTAACCCATACCAATATTTAACTACGGTTATTTTTAGTATTTAAGTAGAATAATACATTAATAAACAAACCTGTTGTGTAATTTCATCATCCTCTTGGCTCCAACAATCTGCAGGGTCATCATCAAGATAATTAAATGCACCATCTCCGTTTTTATTAACTATACTTTTATTCGGAGTTTGTCGAATTGATTGCTGCTGTGCTGCTCCATTTGAATTATTCGTTGAGTCTGATTGCTCATTACCCGTTAAATTTTCTTCAGACTTAGTATGTCTTAATGAGCTTCCCATTACTTTGGTGGGAACTGGTGAGGTATATAAATCCTCTACTTCTAGAACTTCCACGTAAATAATGTACGGAGCCTATTAATTAATAAAAATAAACAATAATTTATCAGTAATAATAATATATCAATTATAAATTGCTAATGATTCTTTCTTTCTCTCTTATTTTTATTTCGAAAGTTATGAAAGTTTATATGTTTATAACAGACACATATGTATCATGTTAAAAAGAGAAATCATGAACAAAATTACTTACCTTATCTTTACTATTGAGGACTGCAGCATATTGCGGTGGTACTCTTACGATATGATGTGGAATTGTACTATGTAACGGAAGCCACACTCTTGCTGGTAAATTTAAGTTGAGTGTATTCAACTCAGCTACTAGTTGAACGGTTTTACTCTCTTTTGTAGGAATAGTTCCAAGCAATTTACCAATTGATATCAGTGCCTGAATAAACTCAAGCTCCGGAGCAAGCCGCGGGGCCTAACAAATTACAATAAAAATAGTTTTTCATTAGTATTCTTGTCTATCTAATAATGGTCAATGATGATGAATGTGATGAATTGATAAAATTATTTATAGTGTATTTAGTATTAATGAAAACTAGTAGTTTTTTTTCCTTACATTACAGAAGCAATCAGTCTTCTGACCTCGTAAGTCATTAACCACACCTTGGCAGGAATCAAAACAGGTACATCCGTTGTCGAATGCTCGACCAGAACTCAAGTCCCCAAGACTTACTTTGTTTACTACACCTAAATAATTATTATAATTATAAATTTATTCAAGAAAAAATATTTATGATAATTAATTTTATAAAATAGTCATTAAAATTAATTAAATCAATCAATTGAATAAAAACGATTAATTGAATTAAAAAATATAAAGTTGAAAGTATGATTTTCATTAAACGTGATCGAGTAAACTCAAGCAATATGATAGCTATTGAATTATTTTAAGCTTACATACTTGAATGGTGAAGTAAAATTTAATATTTTACCGGAATGGCTTCGACGTAACGATTGAAAAAGACCCGTAGCATCAGACTGTGATCTTTGGTGGGTTTTTTTATTGGGTGATGCCACCATTTGAGCAGTAGGCAAGGGTGGTGGCGCGGGTACTTGTATTCCGCTAAGTTTTTGCTTCCTCGTTATTTCACTTCCCTTTGGCCTGTTTTTTCTATTCAAAGAAAAGATATTTTAATTAGTTAAAAAAGAAAAAAAAAATTCTAATATGATTTCCCAAAAAATGTATAACTTTTTAAGTTCTAAATCAGTGTCAATTTAAAAAAAAATTTACTGTCACTCATATTTCTAGTTAGTTCGATCCCCCTTGTATGTCGAATCATAAAATAATCGTAATTGAATAAAAAAATATAAATAAATAAGACGTACCTCAATTCGTCAGATAAAATAAGATTTTTGAGCTTGGTCCCGTGAGACTTCTTTTTAGATGGTAAATGAGCATCTGAGCTGTACGCATCTAACAGCCAAGCGCACTTTAACGAGAAGTCTGCGGCTTGCTTACATCTGTAATATGTATAAAGATAATTACCAACTTGATACTCATTAGAAAGTTCTCATAAACATATACATATGAAACAAATTTTATGAATCAAATTAAATAATACTTCTTACCTATGAACGAGATACGGATAAAGAACCTCTGTGACGTCATGTAATTGTATGTACATCAAGATCAATTGTGGTAAATAAAAGTCCACATCGTTATCTGGGAAGCTAAATAACTTGTTGCCTACAAAAGATAATAATTAAATTAAAGATATAAAAAACAAATTTAAAGTATTGCAACAGAGATTAACTGTTATACTTTTTATGATATTATAAGGTTATAGGAATTAATAAAATCAATAACAAAAGAAACATTGTTTTAACTGACCGAGATAACTCTGAACGCCAGGTTCTTTAGAATTGAAGAGATAAGAAATAGCCATAGACATATCGAAAATTTGGCTTTCAAATAACCTAAGAAGACAACTCTCAGTAGGTTTTGGTTGAGCTGTTTCTTGTCTTCGTATCTCAAGTGGTTTTTTAGAGGTATCATCATCCGGTTGTGTAGCACCACAACACAAAGTCATCGCAGCACCAGCTAATTCACTTTGCATTGCAACTTCAAGTGTATTGTGATAACTATTATTACCACAGCTTGATTTTTCATCGCGTAATTCATTCGAGTAATCACTGTTTACATTAATCTTCTGAGGTTCTCGCATCGAAGTTCGTTCGCTATTTACGAATGTCTGTTTTTCATTAGCAACAATATACTGATTTTGATGCTGTTGTTGTTTTTGTTGGTGTTCTACACTATCAAGGCATTTTTCTGGTATATTAATACACTGTTGCATATCCTTTGATTGAGATTCCATAACTTCCAGTGACACTGAACCGGTATCATCACCATCAATAGCATCAACACAATCCATGTCACCGGCCTGTGATAACGACGAGTCTAAGCTTTCACGACTATGTAAATGGTCAACACTAGATTCTCGAGTTGTTGCAGTAGCAGCATCACTGGAACCACTATCTGACCCGCAGAGTATACCCGAATCATCCGAACCAAGACTCGCCAAGTCTTCACGTTCACGGCTACGTGATTTTATAATTGATGATGGACTCGATACTTTTATTACTGAATCTGGTGCTGTTTCACATTCTGGACTTGGTGTTACATCTACTTCTGGAATACGTTGTAGCGCTGAATCAAGACTTCGATTTCTGTGATGCAGAGTCAGTGTTGTAACAGTTGCTTGCGGTACCGGAGGAAGTAGGATACCCATCGACCTGAAACATTAACATTATACAACCATTGTTTTTTTTTTCTTCAATTTATCATTACTGTTTCATCTTGTAATATTATTATTTAAATGCTGGTTTTTAACTTAGTGTATTTTTTTATGCAATACTTAAAAGTTATTAGATATTAATCATGTATTTGATAGACTTTTCACGTACGATTATTGTCATAAGAAATAATGTGTCCTACAGTTTATCATAATACACTACTGTAATTTAATTTAGTTAATTACAATCTCACAAGGGATGTATCATTATATGAAGCTTTGCGAAATCAGATAAATTTTTTAAAGTGAAATTCACCCAATTTTAGTAATTAAATATAAAAAAATAAACATTTAAAAAATTTTTTTTCTTCACACTATTCTATTTTATAATACCTACCACGAAAATGATCAAAAATATATTTTTCAATGTTTCCGTATTCTATACGTCAAAACAAATAATTTAAAAACGGTCAAAAATCTTTTTCTCTTCTTAGACTTGCCGAGAGAAACCGTACTATCTTTGTCGCATTTACAACAGCAAAGCTATTGCAAATTAATAAATTTTTCTTAAACAAATACAAAAAGTGTGCTAAAAAATAAATAATTAAATAATCTATTGAATAGCAAAGCATTTTTTCTAAAATTTTTCTTAGTATAGGAGAAATTTATGAACCTCTAATAACTGAGAACGCCTCTTAAGAAAAATTCAAAAAATGTCAATTTTTCAAATGATTTATTGAACAATTTTTTTAAGCGAAAAATTTTCATTTTTGAATTTTTTTTTTCATATTATTCTATTTTTGATGAAATTTTAGGAAAACATTAGTTTTGGGAATTGAAATATTATGAATCGTAATTCCAAATAGCTACCTAATGTTGAAACACTAAACAAGATTTTTAAACTCACAAATAGTATTTTAAAGAAATTAATAAAAATAATTTTTTTTTTTTTAAAGACTAGCTTAAGACATTTATTCAGTAACTGATAAGCTTCCTCGAAATTGAAATATAAAAATACAAGCTGCTTAGGGAAGCACTGTCCATGAATTACGGCCGAGATTTCATAAGCTGTACACAACTAAACATCTAAATGAGTTAAATAAAACAAAAGAGATGTTACTTGTAAGTTATAATTAAAATTAAATAATAATGAATAACAATGCATAAATAAAAAAATTAGTGAAAAAAGTAAAAAAAAATAAATAAATAAAATAAGATGATGATGCGGGTACCTAAAGTCCAAGCTATGGTTTCGTTGATGAGTGGTCAGTCTGTTGCGTACGTTGATTGGTGGGTTTGGCCTGCCATGGACAAGAGGAACATTGCAGCCAGATGATGATTTGTGACGTTTGATATGTGTCACACATTCCTGAAGATTTTGTCCACCAGTAGGCACCACTGCCACGGCTACGACTTCGCTCATATTAAAGTTGAACGAGCAATGGCTCGGCTAATGAACAGTCATCTGCTGCTCATGACGCCAATTTACCTACAATTCGCCCAATATTATCAGCCTTTTAAATTTTGCTTACATGCTTTACTTGCTATTATATAATAAAAATATAAATATATTTATTTATTTATTAATAAGCTAATTTAAATTGAAGCTTTGCGTGATGCTATTTATGCATTTATTTTTTTTTTACCATTGCCATTAATGCTCAATTTAATAAATTATTAATTAATTTAAATACCTTAATCAAGCAAAAGCGATATTTGAATTTGAACAAACAAAAAAATTAACCACAAACATACTGTACTTTATTAATTCTTTTACGAGTATGTTCTTTCAATTTTTTTTTTTTTTTGATAACAATATACATACACAATAAAGTCAATTTATTTAGGCACATATACATAATATTTTTATAGCTTTTTCATATCTTCGACACATTTTTGTATTAAAAAAAAATAGCAGTAAAAAAAAAAAAACAAAGAAAAAGTTGTAAAAAAAAAATATTTAGCTATTCATTTGATAAGAGAAGCAAAAAAAATATGTATATAACTATTTACTAACTCGCGGCATTGAATTGATAGAATTGATATCTTGTGAAGAGAATAGGTTGTAATTGACGTCACGTATCAAAATATGAATAAAAAATAAATAAAAGAATAAACGCATATGGAAAAAAATACAACTGAGAAAAAAATATATAATTGCGGAAGTCATTGGTACTAATAGCTTTCGTACACATAAATATGTCTTCATATTTGTAATGAATATCTATTCATATGATACACAAGTAATGTATTTTTCGCAGTTTTCAATGCTTTCATTGGAAAGTAGTAAAGTCAGTAAAATATTTCCGTTTACATGATATCACAAAATCAACGCGTTTAGATCTAATTCAAGCAATAATAAATCCATGTTATTTTATTCAATTGTCCAAAATAAATAAAATATTTAAGCTATTTATTATTCAGTATTTAACGATAAATAAAATTTAAAATTCCACTCCAATTTCAAATAAAAATATAAAAAGTATGTAATTATGTTTTGTATAATACAAAATAAAATAAATGTATGTGTATTTTTTAAATTAACAAAAATAAATCTATACACGACATATGCACAAAAGAGACTTTCACATTATCAGAGAGCGCAGTTTAAAATAAACCTACTTGGCTTTCGTTTTTTTATCATTATTTGCACAAATCTCTATACATATTATATTTGGTATTTAATGTTTGTTGGTTATTGTTTATCATTTGTATTATTGAGAATTGAAAAGATAAATAAAGACAAATTAAAGTAATTAATATTGTACAATATGAAAGATGAAGAGCGTGAAAGCCGTGAAGTGATATGAATAAGGCTAGCAGATAGGACATTAGCGGAATCTAGGCTACGGCATTCCGCTTATTCAGCTTTGCGCTCTAATGATAATATTTTTTTTGCTTCAACTATTAAATATTCTCGTAACATATTATAATTTTTCTTCCTTATCAAATATTTATCGATTTTTTTACTTTTTAGTAGGAGACTGCAGTGTTCTATGTACATACGTGTGATAGATATATAATTTTATTATATATTACGTAGTACTAGACATTATATGACATAGGTGGAAACATTATATATCATATATGATATGTATAAAAGGAAGTCGATCCCGGCGTCTTCCGACACGATGGGTGTGCCGGGCACGAACGAGTAGAGACAAGAGTATAGTAGATGGAAGGAAATGATGAGAGAATGAGCAAGAGAAATAATGGCAAATGCACACACTCACACACATATATCAGGAAAAAAACATAGTCTATGTTGACAATCAGATTGTCACGGCCCGTCTTTACTTTGTAAAGCCAAAACTCAGCATATAGGTATAAATATGCAGAATCGATCATGGATCTTTTCTTCTCTTTTCTTCATTCATATATTTTTTTTCCATTTTATTCCGCTCTCCCGTGTACGGAATTGCATATATTACTAAACCAAATCAAAACTTTGCTTATTTTCCATAAAAATAATCTAAAAAAAAAAGTAAAAGATTAATTAGAGAAATTCACTCACCAAGTATGTTATTTTACAATTCGGTGGCTTATCACAATATCATACTAAATAGGATAAAAACCACCTAAAATAACAAACTGTCAAACTGTTAACGAAACTAAACAAAAAATATTATCAATTATCACTTTTATAATTGGCACAACTTGATCAGACTTTCAACAGACAAGTTGATATAAAAACACGTCACAGACACTTTTAACAGATCCATATACAAATATAAAATTATTAATGCACTCTTTCTCTCTTTTTTTCTGTGCTATACAACTATATGACTTCGAGGGCGATGATACGAATGATGCCAATGAAATCACATACGATTTTATTCACTTATGCTTTTGCTTTATATTGCTCGGTATATACTCAGTTATAAAATTCACAGCTAACAGTTAGTTGGTTAATACCAACGAGATATTGTTCTCCCTTGCTCTTTAAATTTATTCGTTAGCATTTATCTTACTCTCCGTGGTGTAGAGATATGATGTGATGAAGAGAGAAAAAATATCACCTCGATTCGATCTCAATGTTCAAACTATTGTATATACTGAACCCGGGCTACTCCCTCTGATATTTATTTTATATTTTGTTAAATATTACTCAACTTTAATTAATAAACTGTTGTATTTTCACGTTGGTTATTATCAAGTCACAACTGTCAAATTTCAGTGTTAAGAGTATTTTTATATTTGTGAGTAAAAAAACGACGCGTTCAATGTCTGTCTTTACGTAGTAATTTTATTATTTTTTTTTTTTACTTTAACGCCAACGTAACACACAACGACCCTGGTGACTGGTTGTGTCGCGAGTCTCAACTGTTTGTTGCGCACACCGCGAGCTACTCCGCGACAGAACACTATTGCCAACTCGGAGAAATCAAAGTCCGCTTTCAGGTACGTATCAATGGGCTCTGGTACCCGGAGCTAATCATTAACATAAAACAAATTTTATCATTGAAAATAACATACATTTTATAATTTTTTTTAATATAATAAAAAATACTTCATTATATTAAAAAATAACTCATTGCGCAGATTTAATTTTCTCATTTAAAATACAAATAAAATACAACTATATCATCAAGTTTCATTTATAATTGTTTTAAACTTTAATTTATAAAAAAAATTTTTTTCCTTTTTTTTTTTAACAAAATGAATTTTCAACATTTAAAAAATAAAAATAAATTATTGAATCATCGAGAGATAATTTTTTTCAATGAAGAATTTTTTGTTTCAGAATAAGTATCGTTATTTTAGCAACAGCAATAAGAGCGGATGATAAACAAAAAATAATAATAATTGAGAAAAATGAAGACAAGTTTAAAGAAAGATATGTGCAAATAGTGTTGGTAAGACTTGGCTGGGATAATGAGTGGGAGAAAGGTCGTGCAGCTGATGATACTAGTGCGGCTGCACCTAAACTCGCCTTGTGCCGGGGAGAATTACAGTAGATGGAGATGGATATAACGTAAAACATACAACAGACTGAGAGAATGGGGAGAGACGGGACAGAGAAAAAATAGATATTTGACATTACTGGATGACTTGACAAGACTAACTAATGTAAATTTTACATCTATAATATTTTTGATTGTAGGTACAATCATTCATTTTGCTCCGTTCTATTCAATGTCTACATTCACTTTACCTGTACAGCTTCCTCTGCAATCTATTGACTCTACAACCATTCAACTACAAAGTTATTTTTCTCTCTAAAAGCCACTTGTACCTTTTACCTGATTTATTGGTGACCCATGGCTTTTCAATGACTCAATAAATTACAGCATAAAATTTTCAAATTTACGATATTTTCGATATCCATTTATTTATATAGTTTAAAATTTTATGTTTAGTTGTTTTTTATTTTAAATACATGAATCATAAATAATAAATTTTTTAAAAATAATAGTTGTCACGGCCGTAAAGTAAATTATTTAATTGCGGACTTTTATTAGAATCATTGAAATAAATAGAGATTGGCAATATAATATTGCACGCCTCATAAGCGAAGCGTTGAGGTTGTGCTCTACTCTCGACATTTCGAAAAAAGCAGTTTTCTTGAAACTAAAATTGATTTTTTGTCATTTATATCGCACTTACAGGTTAATATGAGTACACTTAAATCAAGTCAAATAATTTGTCAGGCACATAAAATATATTTCAATAACAATTTTTTTTTTTTAACATAGTAAATAATAACATTGAACATAATCTTTTCTGGACGTCCGTGTATAAATGGGTGTACGTGGCAGGGAAATCGGTCGAAAAAATGATCGTACCGGAATAATTTTTTTTTTATTATCTAAAGTAACACACGACGGATTTTCTTAATTAATATGAGAGTTCAATTCACTGCCGTTAAATTATTATTTATAAAAAACTAATATATGACTGTGGATTTTTTTGTATATCTATCTATACATTTTATTATAGTATTTTTTTTTCCTCACCTTAGAGTTATTTTGTTTTTTATATTTTATTATAATCAATTTTATTGTAAAAAATGAGATTATAAGGCGTGCACTTTTGGATTTTCCAAACTTTTTTATTTTAGTTTACAGTAAACTATATAATATCCCGTGTAGAATATAATAATAATGACCATTATAAAGCGCAACACATACACAGACAATATGACTTGTGCTATCTATCGACGATTCAAGTGATAGAATAATGTTTTTATTTATAAACTATTTTTCAATCTCATTTGTACTATTGTACTATGAATTGCGTGATAGTTATAAAATGCCATGTATGTTTATTATTTTATATTATCAACTTTGATGTTAGCTGTGAAAGTACTCAACAATTTTTTTTTTCTTTATGCTGATATCAATCATGTCATTATTTATTTTTTTTTTGTATAACGTTTACTAATATAATATAAAGCTTGCGCGCAATTCTCTGAGTCTTCCATCATATAAACTTTGTATCAACTCGAACTCGATGCTTCCTGTAATTTTATACGCTTTCTACCTGTTTGTTAAAAACCAAGAAATGCCGTCAAGTTTCCTGCATATTTTGATTTAATATTAAATTAACAAAACTCATAATAACAAAGTCCAATTTTTTAATTCAATTCCAGTTTTTATTGACCTTAACTTTGATGATAAAAAACCTTCACATTAATATAAATTGTTGAATTGCATATTAAACAGTGGAAAAAATGTTTGATAAAATGATTGATCAATAAAATACTTTGATAAGCATAGAACTCATACATATACATATACAAGGTATGTCCCAAAATATTATATCGAGTTAATTTCCTGATGCGCTTATCGGTGCATTACGTATATTAAACTTGATCAGACTTCCTTATCAATTATCAGCAATTACGAAACATATAAGTCACATCAGAAATAAGAAATGATAACATTTAACATAAAAATAAATTAGTATACATAACTACAAACAGTGAATGTAATACTATGATGTACAATTATTTAATAAGGTTGTAAATATGTATGATGTACATACATAATATATAGCTCGATTATTCCGCGTGAATTCGTCAATAATTGACAGTTTAACCACTGAGTTGAATCTATCGTTATATAATGCTAAAAAAAAAAAAACAAAGAATTTCATTGACATGAATTTATTTTTAAATTCAATCAATAAATAAATAAAAAAATACAAATGAAATATACTGCTGTTACACTTAAAAGATTTATCAATAAATAAAAAAATAAATACAACATTTACACTTGAAAAATGATTGTTTTTATTGTAAATGAAAATATTTTTTGCATTTGAATCAATAAAATTAGCATAGTTAACATGAATTTGCATAAAATAGATAAGTATTGTCGACAACATAAACTTAATTCTATAGTTATTATTTGGAAGTAGGGACCATAACATTCAATTCTTAATAATTATTTTTGAATACAAAATTTTTTTTCTTGTTTTATCAGAAATAGATTAGCTAAAAAAATTTTTTTTTGAAAAAAAAAAAATATAAACATTGACATTGAAAAATTTTTTTTTGTCAAATTTTTTCTTTTTTATATGTAAAACAGAAAAAAAAATAAACATTTAACATTTTATTGCTCAAAATAGCGTGAACCTCACTTCTAAACAAACACCGATTATAATTAGTATGATAAAATGATGAGCACGTTAATAGAATTATAATTATTTCTGAGAGAATTCGCAAGTACTAGGCTCGTAGTTTGAAACGATCGATAATTCACAAATTTACTTGACAAATTTAAATATACATTATCATTATCAGATGAGACAAAATCATTTATACATATCAGTAATTGGATTTAACATCTGCGGGTTTTTAGCGATAATCATTACTGGCATACTAATTTATTCTTTGTTTATATGAGTATTCGTAAACATAAAATACTACTCCAGAATTGTATTATACAGGCAAGATGTAATACTTTGAACGGTAAGGCTTTACTTCAATGTGATTACATAGCCCTGAAATTCCAGTCTGAGAGATAAAATGCTGTGCGCCTTGAACTTAAACGGTTACAAACGTAATAATAGTATTATGCATACATATGTATACAATTCGCCAATACACTGTTATCAAGTGGTAACGGCACAAACAAGTGAGGTGAGAAAAGAGACAAAAGAAGAAGCTGAAGAGAAACTAGTCTATTGAATTTGTCGTCATCGTGTTGTTGTTCTTGTTCGTGTTAAGATGTCTTTGGTGTGGTATAAGAGTTGCCGATGTGTAGAGTGCGACTGGCATTCTTTGCGACCTACTCCAAGAGAAATTTACCGACGAGACAAGATTTAACTTTTGACACTTTTATCGAAATACAGAAACATTAATTAATAATAATGTAATAAAAATAATAAAAAACAAATAATAGTAAGTTTAATAATGTCAGAAAGAGATGAAAAATGAGGCCCTGAATAAAAAAAAGTATTGAGACAAAGAAAAAAGTATTGAAAAGTATTGGATTGATTAGAAAACCAATACTTTTCAATACTTTTTTCTTTGTCTCAATACTTTTTTTTTATCAGGGGGACGATGAACTTAACTGCCATTGAATGCATCGTCATTGACCCTGGCCTTAGAAAATATTTTGGATTATTTTATATTTTATAAATATAAATATAATTTGTGTTTAGATTAAATTAATATATTGTGGATACAAAAGTATGAACATGAGCACAATAATACTTACACTTTATTATGTATGTTGAAATATAAATATAATTTATCCGGTTAATGTTTGGGAATAGTATGCAAATAAAAAATTTGTATTACAGCCTATAGTATTTATACATTTATGCTAGTATATTAATCGGGAGATGCTTTAATCTTTGCTCCGTTATAATTAATTAACTATACACTTCCTATTAAGATGAAAAATTTATAATATATATATGAGGTTTGAGGTTTGAGGATGGTTTTACTTGTATCACTGTAGAGTGTTTTACAAGGGAGGGTGGGGAATTATTGTCTCTCCACTTTTTTCTCCGCAATATAATCTCTCAACCCCGTCATCATAACTCTCAACCACTTTTTCGTCCCCACCCCCCTGCATGTCAGGATTTTTTCTTTCATGCCCGACACACATGTGCTGCGAGTGTGGCCGACTTACGCGTTATAATCAGTACCTGCATTTGCATTACGGTCTTAAATAGTATGGAGGTACTTCTATAATGACATTTTACCTCCATAACTATATGGGAAAACCACAGAAAACCCGACCGGTACAGAGGCTGGCAATGAAACGCACATATTCTTAGTTTATAATCATTGAAAAATATTGGTACGCGCCGGAATCGAACCCTGGTCCCACTCTTTCGAAATGCAGGTACCGAGCCGATTAGGCTATTGCCAACCTTATAATATATATATATATATATATATAGCATAAGCAGCAGCATATATATATATATATATATATATATATTTTTTTTTTTTTTAACAGGAGCTTTATTTGGGCACTTCCAGTCGTGAGATATCTCCACAGCGGCCGGAAAAAATTATAAAAATTCTATGAAAATCAAATATGAACGTCTCAACCTAAAATATCTCAGGAAATGCCTAAAAATACAGCTCCTGTTAAAAGCAGAACTCAAAATTTCAATTTTAAAAAGTTATTCACGGAAATTGAATTTTGGCACATCCTAATATATATGTAAAAAATACTCAAACTCAAATGATAGGCTAAACTTTTAGAAATTTTGAATTACAATATCTAGATATAAACAAAATACTAATGAAAGTAATGAGTAGATTAAAGTAAAATTTTAAGACAAAAAAATCAATATGGTACATATGTATATACATAAAATATCTAAAATTGTTATTGGTTATTGATAAAATTTTTAAATTGATTTGCATAAAAAAAAATTTTAAACTGTACCTAATTATATAAATATTTAAGCTCTGTATGTACGTACAATTTTTAATTTATATTCTTTAGGAATGTGCACGAAAAATAAACTCATGTTAAAAGTTAGTCACGGAAATCGCGATTTTCGTTGAAAGATTATTTTTCAAATTATTAAAACTTGGCTACAATCACTGAAGCGCTTTCCCCAACCGCTTAAAAAAATTTGTGGTCGAACCTCGCTATAAGAGCAACCGAAGATTCCAAAGAATTCGATACTACAAAGTACGCTATTGAAACTCTCTTTTATATAGCATAGCTTTATATTTTAATATAAGTCGAGCAATTCAACCGGAATACAAAGGTCTCTTTTACAATTAAGCAAAAACACCAAGAGTCTCTATGTAGCGAAGTTTGGACGGTCAATGTTGTCAAGTATACAATAGTGGGGTAACTAGAATTTCAGGAATTTCCCCCTACAACTCTGACAGTCTTATAAAGAGGTCAGACTGTACTTATAAATTAATTTGCTGGGGTACACGAATTGATAAAGACAATTAAAGATTGACATGAGCATCCGGACACGGTCCGACCGAAAAGGCGAGACACACCGGAAGAACATTAACGATATGTTCTTTTATTGATATATATATATATATATATATATATATATATATATATATATACATACGCACTCATGTGTGCGTAATACTTATATACTAATGCCATATTCTAATACAGTATCACGTAATGAATGTTGAATCTACGCGGTCTTTATTGCATCAACTTAACGGTTGCAGGTGTGCATTATCTTGAGCGTAACGGTCGTTGTATTTTTTTCAATAGTTATGTATTTATTACGTACGGTTACGCAAAAAATTGGCTATTTTTATTTTTTGTATCCCGGATGAAAATAAGTTAGTTCAATATGTTTTACAAATCAGCTCGATTTATTATTTTTTAGGCAGAATGCCATGTCTACTTAAAACCTTTCTATTACTGACCACCTCTACTCAAAAGTAATGAAGCCTAACAAGGTCTACTTAAAATTTTTTTTATTTCATTCTAATTACTGTACTCCAATTTAATTTTATTCTACAACTTCTTAAATCTTATAGAGATTAAGATTTTTTTCCGAATAAATTTTCGGTCGGGATGTTTTAGAATGAAAACTAATTGGAATATACAATTAGTTATAGGGTAGAAAAGATTTTGAGAAGAAGTGATTAGTGATAAAAAAGATTTTGGGTCTTAGACATAGAATTCTGCAAATTTTCAAAAGCTGCCTACGAATTTGAAAAGTAAGAAGGATTTAATTTTGTTTGATGGATAAAAATTTTTATCAACAACATAAAACCACAATTTCAAAAGCCTGAATCAAATATTTCAAATTTTAGAGTAAATTTAAATTGGTTTATTTATTTGAAGTGATTGATAATTACTTGGAAGTAGGGTCTACAATATTTCAACCGATAAAAATGACAAAATTTTTCTTAAACAATCATATTTTCTTTTTCAAAAATAGGATGACAAAGAAAAATTACTACTAGCAATAAATCGATTAAGAGTATAGAATGATTCATAAATTAATTATAACTAAATTATAATTGTTAACATGTGTAAATAAAAAATATAAATGCATAGAAGATGATTTAAGCAATGTTGTTCAAAGTGATTATCTCTTAGTAAGCTTGAGAATACGCTGTCAAGTTTTTTGAATCTACGAGTAGAATGATAATTTAGTATTGCTGAAAAATTGAAATTGACAAAGCTCTATTGGTCTTAGTTTCATCTTACTGCGAGTTAAAGTTATATGACATAAATAAAAGTTAGCATAATTAGTCAATGCAATAATAATAATTATACAATAAGAAAAAATATATTTAGGTGGATAAAATATTGACAACTCCAGAGTGCAAATGTTTAAAGAGGCAGGTAAAATAGGCATAAAATGTAATAGATAAAATGTCACTCTTCATACATTCTGTCACAGAGCACAAAACGTCTATGTAAATTGTGTGCGAAATAACTAAAAAGCTATCCCACGAGAGCATACGAGAATTGACGCTCTAAATATTATAACATATTCTCATGCACATACTATTGCGGATAGGATTCAATGTCCCTTGACAAACGATTGGTTTTTTCCCCGTCGTTCTCATATGTACAAATATACGTCATACAACTCGTACACCAGAATACATCGAGAATATATGTGTAATATTGATGTATATATCTACACAGCTTATAATGCTATTTTTGGACTAGTGGGAGAACGAAAAGCAAAAAGCCACGCCAGAAATTTAGAGACGCGTCAAGAGCGTGCGAGTTAAATTAAGTTATTATAGGAATAACACAAGGAATACCAGGATTTATAGGTCTATATAAATGAAATGTGAACACCGCCCAGAAAGCATATGTGCTAGTCTACGCTAAAACTCGCGGAAAACTAAATAGTGAGGAATCGTGACTTTGGACTAATGTCTAGCCGACCAGTTTTAGCTTTCTCTTAACTTAAAGCTTCATAACATTTTTATATGTGTAATGCACGAATGTATATAAGTTAAGGTTAAATTTATCCACTCTTGTTAAACAGTTAAATATAATTGATGCTATGGGCATAGCTTAGCTATATAGTTATACATACCGACAAAATAGTCTTTGAGCAATGAAACTCAATGGAAGAGTGAGAATTAAATTAATAAATTAGAGCACGATCATGAGGGTAGATCAAAAGACTCTGGCTTATAATAAATGACAATATTAATTACTTTATTAAGAAATAATTATTATTAATGTATAATGAAAATTAGACAAATTTCAATAGTCATCCAATAAGCGCCCAGGTATTAACGGAATTAGCGGGAAGTTGCAGGGATGGCCTTTAGGGTCAACCGTTTTCCTAATTTTTTTTTTTTTTGTAAAATAAATATTTTAAATTCTCAAAAAGTTTGTTGGTGCAAAAATATTTACTTCATCCAAAATAATTTTAATGCTTTTAACAATATTTTATTTATATTCTCTTCAAAACCTGTTTTTTATTCATTATTTGTATTTTAATTTTTTTAAGTTTTTTTTTTTTAACATAACATTAAATCAAAACAAAATAATTTACTATGAAATTGATTATGTCATTTTAATTTTAAACTGAAACATGTTCGAAATAATCAAAATAAAAAGTTGTAACGGGATGTTATGCCGCTCGATTGGCCCCTTAAATTAAATTAATTAAAACAATAAACTAAACGAAATGAATCTAAATTAATAAATAAAAGGGCGCCACCAGGATTTTTAATCACGGTTCCTGGAACCGGAACCATCAGAGCTGAGCTTATCTAACAGGGAGAGAGACTGGAGGAAGGTGATCTGAAATAAATAAATCTTTAATTAACAATATATGGCCAAATTTATTAACAAAATTATTTAACAAGTTGTACAGTCTAAAGCTACAGCCTAACTGTCGGCTGACCAGATTCAAATCCTTATAACTAACTTAAAACTACAGCCTAACTGTCGGCTGACCCGATCCAAAATTCACTCTGCACTAAGACCGCAGTGTGACAGAGGTCGTTATAGCCTAACTGGCGGCTACCCAGAGTCAAATCACCCACACGTAACCACTATCTTATATCTAACTTTTGACTATCAACGAACACCTCGCACAAAGACCGCAGTGCACGAGAGATTGCTAATAACGCACCGCTACAGGAGTAACAGCCTAGTGACTGCAACGTAAGCCAAGAAACCCCTGTAGATCACCCACGTAACCCGTACTCACACACACACATAACCCACGCGTCTTCACACACACACTGATTTTACTTTACTTTTATTTTTCCATTTATAAAAGTTTATCACAAAATTTAATTCCAGAAGGATTATTACAATAATTCCATCTTAATTATTTCAGTCATTAGCTAAAAATTAAGAGCGGTTGATAGTTGATTTTCAAACGAGTTTTGCTCATGAATAAGATAAAATTTTGAAAAAAACGCTTCGCTCTTCGATAGATAATTAAATTATCCATCGAAGAGCGAAGCGCTTTTTTAGAAAATTTTCATTTATTTATGCATAAAATCCGTTTTAAGATTCCATAAGTTGTACAAGTATGACAGAGATACTCTCGTTTGTCCAATAGAAAGCGAGAGAGAGAAAAAATATAAACCCTTCTTAAGTATACAATATTTTCCCGACCAACAATTTAATTCCCAAAAATCTAAACTAAAAACCGACGCCTAAAATTATTCCAAATCAATCACGAGTTTAATACTCAACATTAAATAAATTCTCAGGAACATTCGACGTATAATTTTATTCCAATTTAACTAGTAATTTATTTCTTAAATAATAAATAACTTATTAAAATTCATCAATTAATTTTAACTAGCTAAAATTCCCCGGACTTAATAATCCACGTTGTTAATTAAATTCTAAGGAATTTTTTCAAGATGATGAAATTAAAATTATTAAAATAAATTTTCCAGAACTTAAGTTCAATATTCAAAAATAACCGCGTGGAATTTTCCGATTAACCCTTCAGCACTCTCGCAAAACGATTTACTATCATTACTCGCGCGATGAGAAAAACTCTCACGCCTTATGTGGAAGCGCACGCATGCTTATAGTCCCTTTAATTTAAAAAATCTTAAATAAAATAAATTTCTTAAAACAAAAAAAAATTGACTTATTTAAAAATAATATTTAATTAAAGTAAATATTATCGTCCATAGTTATCATAAATAAATTTTTTATCTCAGGAATGTGGACAAGATAGGATCATAATAACAAATTACATTATTATTATGATCCTATCTTGTCCACATTCCTGAGATAAAAAATTTATTTATAATATTTAATAATAATACATCCAAACACAAATGCACTCTTACGGGAACCTCCGAACTGTACCGATCAGACCCGATTTTTTAAATTCTGACCCCCCTACTTTACTATTGCGATGAGAAAATATCTCACAGGGTTAATAAAATTTATTTTATTTTTTTATAGTATAGAACAATTAAAATAATAATATTGCAATCTGAAATAATATTAATTTTTTGACAGATAGAAAAAAAATCACATAGTCATTCCGTTTGAAATTTGAAAGAAAATTTGAGTTATTGATGAGCGTGAGAGAAAATCTCATAGCGAGAGTGCTGAAGGGTTAAATAAATAATTTATCTCAATATAAAATAAATTAACGAAAAATTATCCACAGGTAATTCAATCTTAAATGCGCCAAAACTCAGTAATCGATTCTTAGTAATTAATATAATGTTAAATAAATAATATTTTCTTGTAATAAATAATATTAATTAATAATAATTCAATTGTTCTTAATAATTCGTCGAGTAAAATAATTGCCAAGAATTTGCGCGCTCAAAATGGACGCCAATGTTCGTTAGTGCGTAGTAGACCTTGACCTTGGGTACACGTTAACTGCGTTGTAAAATTCGACCGACGCTTGCCTGATCCGTGAGAAGACAAAGGAACTTTCTCGAAGAATTTATTATTCGGTTTTATTTTATTAAATAAAATATTTGTAACTAAACCGATTTTTCAGATGTTCAAGATTATTAATAATTAGTCGAGTAAATTAATAAAATAAATTCTCACGACAATTAACACCACAAGGTCCTTGAGCAGTCCTCGGGTATAAACCCCCTTGAGGAATCTCAACGGCAACTAACGAATAAAATTTAATTGCAATAAAATAATTATTGACTTATTATTAATTATATTGAAAATAATTAATCAGAGGAGAAGTAAACCGAGTATAAACCCCGCGGTCCACTCCTAGCCCACAGAGTTATTATTAATATACCTTGTTGAATATATTATTTATGAATAGAAGGACTTTAAAAATAATTTACCATGCAATGATTGAAAGTATTATTAACTACGGATTAATTGCCTGGGGTGGTGCTTATAGTACCACTAGAAATTCTATAGTATCAATTCAAAATAGACTGATTCAAAAAATTATTATAGATGAAAATTGTAATGTTCTAAATATACAAAAAACTTTCAATGTGAACTCACTCATCTTCTATTTCAATGATTGCAGACACAAACTTTCAAATACTTTTTTCAATACTAGAAATAAGTCAATCTCACTTCCTAAAATTAATAAAAATATCACAAGTCAAAGTGCAAAATACACGGCCTTTAAATATTTTTATTTATTACCGAACGAATTGAAATATTTTGCCGGAACAACCAAATTACTGAAAATAAGTCTAATTCGATGGATAAAGCTATGTGACTCATGATTTTTCTCTAAACTACTATTATAAATTAATTATATATGTAAACTAGCTTTCTTGATTTGTATTTTAATTTATATCAGTCCTATGAACAGATGTTATGCATCTCTATAGGACAGATATGTCATTTATTATATTATATTATATATTGATTATCTGTAATATTTTCTGGTTTAATAAATAATATACGACGATCTAACTCACTACTCGAGATTGGAGTCCTAGATGTTATTGGCTTCTGTCGTCTCGTAACTATTCCGGGGATCGGCCCCTCTTGATTTCTGTGGCACACTCTCTGGCGGTTACACTACTTCTCCCTGTTGCAATTTGCAATGCACGGCTCACCTATATAATAACCCCCAAAACACCCCCTCCTACTCTCTCTTTAGGCCCGAAGATCGAGACGCACCAGTGCTAGTCGAATAGTTATCGATCTCTGAGGACTTATCGATGCAGGGTAATTTTACTCTGTTACAAAGTAATGAGGTGAAAAGATTTAGGCGGTTGGATTGTTGGATGATGATGAATTTATACATAGGTAAAATTTATATATACATTTATATATAGGTAAAATTAAATAGGGATACATAATACATAATTGAATAACCAGGCGCCCACAATCCTGCCTACGGAGTACAGTAGACGCCAGACGTCCCGACGGTTACGGTGACCCCGCGAGCGACAAGCTGACGAACACTATAGTTAACAAAGAGTACGATGACTAAGAAATTATTATGATACAAAAACTCGTGAACGATCGATCGTAGAAAATTTTATAGAAAAAAAATTTAACGGTGTGTATAATAATTCGATGCATCAGCACACTTTTAACTCTTTTCACCTTACCTCATTTAATTTGGCTAATGTTATTATCGCTATTACTGCTAATTAATTTCAAAGACAATATACAATAAACATAGGGGATAGAAAAATAATAATCTTGGGCACGACGTTATATTATGGGACAAACAACCCTCATTCTCGTAGACGTTATTTATATACTTCGTTATTCTACTTTTTACTAGATTAGTTATTTTATCACCAACAGGAATAGATTTTGAAAATACTCCTATGTACTTGAGATCCTTAAGATACATATATATCATGTATTATTGCCGAGGGTATTGATATTTATTGTTAGAATTTGAGAACAACTATTCCATCTATAATTTAAGGTGAAATAGTATAGCGTGAAGTAAAAGAATAAGAAAATGTGAGAAAGTAAAATAATAAAATTTAAAACTAAATTAATTAGCTTTAATTATTACAGTGAACTATTTAGTGAATCAGATTTTCTGCACGCACTGAAAATTCATTCAAATTATCCTTCGTGTCTCGCACTTCGAGATTACGAAGGTAGTATCACTACTTTTATGTCAATAACCACAAGTTCAGAGCTAAAAAATAAAACACAAGCGCCTCTAGGTTACCATGGCACTTTCCTATAGTTGTTTACTCATTCGTTTCTTTTGTGTCAGACAAACCACACGTCAGTGCATTAAGTAAACATTTTTAAATATTATTTTTATAAATATTATTAACAATGGGGAGTCATAAGAAGAGATCCAGAAGCCGTGATCATTCGAGCGAGAGGACGTCTAAAAGACTCCGAAAGTTAGAAGATAGGATGGAAGAAATCGCAACGGGTTTTGCTGCGATAAGAGAAGCCATCTTATCACGAGAGGCTCCAGAGTTGGAGATGCCTAATACAGACACACCAGTTATTGAAGGTAATTTGAAATGGTTTTTGGCTATGGTTAAACGTTCACACGAAATGTTCGAAATGGTGACGTTTTTTTTTTCCTTATGCAATAAATATGCCTTCATGCCCGTGAGGCGAGTAATATTATTCAATTTAGAATATTTATATATTTTTCTATGAAAGATTTGTTTTGCCCGTGAGGTAAAATAAGTCATACATGCTAATCAGACTTTACCTGAAAGGTTAAGTAGAGATTAAATTACTCTGTCTTATCCGAGAGATAAGTTTGGAGTAAAAATAAACAAATTAACCGTAGTTTGTTTTTCTTTTAACAAATTAAACAAATGAACTGCGATTGGTACGAAATTAATTTGTTTTAATTTGTCTGCAGAGCATCCAAAAGAAACCGGAGGATCCTGCGGCAAAACAACATGTTGATTCCGAAAAATCCCAGATTATAGATCTGGATCCTCCCACCGAGGAAACTGAGAATCAAAAAGACGGATCTACAGAAGTAGGAGGTCCTTCTGCGGGAAATGTAAAAGATTCTGTTACATCGGCTGCAGACGAGATTCCATGGGAATTAGATGCAGATGGTCTTCGTATCTTTGGGGAAGATCCTGCGCAAAAAGAGCCTGAGTTGATCTTACACTCTAGTGTCGCTATGCGTTGGAAAAAATACTTGTCAGAAGGTCTTAAAAAAGAGGTGAAGGATTCCCTTATGGAAAAATACCCTAGAAGGGTAAGTTTCATCTCGAACCACCGATTCTAAATGATGAGGTGGCGGTAAATCTGAAAGAATCGGCTCTAAAGAGACAAATATTTTGGAGCAACACAGAAATTGGCAGGATCTGCTTTAGCAGCGTTGGCTCCGGCAATCGAGTCGTTGGCACCACTGAGGGATGCAGAAAGTATGAAAAGATTAGAGCAGATCTGGGACGCTGCGAAGTTGCTAATCGAAATTCATAAATCTCAAACAGTAGCACGTAAGGCTTGGCATCCTGCCTACTTTGTCCAAAGCAGTGGGCTACTGTTTGAAAAAAGAGTAACAGATAGTTACTTGTTCGGAGAGAAGCTGGTGGATAAAGTGAAAAAGAGATTAAGGCTATTGGGGAAGGTTGGTGAGGAGATGAAGTCGGCTCCAGTTAAGAAAACTTTGTATCACCCTGGTCCTTTAAACGTGAAGGGCTCGTCGAGCCAGAAGAAGTCAGTGACTCAGACGGGGCGGGAGAACATCAGTCTTGAAAACCACTGACTTCCAGATTTCCACCCAAGCAATCAACTTACCCGAAGTCGAGTCAATATCGACAACAAAATCAGCGTTCTCAGAACCGTTAGTCCAGCAGGACGTCGTAAGTATTTTTGCGGGTCGTCTTAAACATTTTGTAAAGGTTTGGGAATCGATCACTAAGGACAAGTTTATCATCCAGACTGTGAAAGGGTATAAAATACCCTTTTGAATCAACCCCTTTCAAATTAATCCTCCACCGTCTAGAAATTGGTCGGAGCAGGAATCGGCATACATTCAATCAGAAATTGATAGGCTACTTCTCAATAGGAGCGATTGTGGAAGCTGAGGAAGTTCCAGATCAAGCTTTCTTTCTTCGTTTTTCTAGTTCCAAATCTGATGGTCAGCAGAGATTTATTCTGAACTTGAAAAGTTAAATACTTTTTATTGCTGCAGAACATTTTAAACTCGAGGATCTTAGATCAGCTTGCAGCCTATTAGAACAAGGTATTTTCATGGGAACGATTGATCTAAAAAGACGCCTATTTCCTGATTCCCATGGAAACCACATTGCAAGTTTTGAGATTCTTGTATAATGAAAAAATTTTCGAGTTCGTGTGTTACCTTTTGGTCTGTGTACGTGTCCATTGACTTTACAAAATTATTAAAACCTGTTATAAATTCCCTGCGTTGCAAACGGTGGTTGGCTCGGTTGTGTACTTGGATGATTTCTTGTGCTTGGGTCAGTCGATTAGAGAATGCAGCGAAAATTTAACCTCAAACTATTGTCTTGCTGGAGAGGTTAGATTTATTGTTAATTATGAAAAAGTCCAAATTGGTGCCCGAAAGGAAATGTAAATATTTGGGGTTTATTTTGGACTCAGTTTCTATGAAGGTAGAGCTTCCGCATGAGAAGAAGATCGCAAAGTACGAAACCAGATTGAGTCTCTTAAAAAGAAAGGGCGTATGAAGATCCGTGATTTTGCGAAAGTTGTTGGGTCGTTGGTAGCTTGTTGTCCAGCAGTTGAATACAGCTTGTTACATTGCAGATTATTTGAAAGAGCAAAGATCCAGGCATTAAATAGAAGTAAGGGTTGCTTTGATGCCATTATGTCAGTGCCTAAGTTTACCATAAGAGACTGGGATTGGTGGCTTGCAATCTCTACCAAATGCAACTCGAAGATTAGAAATAATCGGTATGAAAAACGATCTATTCGGATGCTTCCTTATCTGGATGGGGTGCTTTTGCAATGGTGAAGATGCCAATGGATTGTGGGACCAACAGGAAAGGAGTCTTCATATAAATCATTTGAGCTTAAGGCGGCTTTGCTAGCCTTGAAATGTTTTTGCAGCTGATTTAAGAGATTCTAGACATTTTACTCATGGTGGACAACACTACAACGTTGGCCTACATCAATAAAATGGGAGGCGTTCGGTTCTCTGGTCTTCATGAGTTAGCATGTGAGCTGTGGGATTGGTGCGAGGTCCGTCGGTTATGGGTCTACGCTACTTATATTCCTTCAGAGGAGAATGTCGAAGCTGATCGTTCTTCGCGAATCGATAACTCGGATGCTGAGTGGGAATTAGCGGATTATGCTTTTGAAGTAATTACGGAGAATTTCGGGAAACTAGAAATCGATTTATTTGCTTCGCGAATCAACACCAAGTGCGCAGTCTATTGCTCGTGGAAAAGAGACCCAGGGGCATTTGCCTTCGATGCCTTCACAATCAGCTGGACTGATTGGATGTTTTTCGCTTTTCCTCCTTTCTCTATAATAACCCGAGTAATTAAAAAAATTAAAGATGATAAGGCAGAAGGGGTACTAGTGGTACCTCACTGGCCTACTCAGGTCTGGTTCCCAACCTTCCAAAAAATTAGCAGTAGAAGTGGGTTCTGTTTGAAGCAGATCCTAACATCTTTGGTTTCTCCTTGTAGATCCCGCCAACATCCTCTAGCGAAGAAACTTATCCTGGTTGCCGCCAAGTTATCTGCCAAGCATTATTGATAAAGGGTACACCTAGAGAAGCAATTGATATTTCTCAATCGTTTTCTTTAACAGAGTCAACATTAAAAAAATTATAATGGGACTCTAAAACTTTGGTGGCGATGGAATGGACAGAATGATGAGGATCCGTATGTTGTGTCAGTGGCAAAGATTTTGAAGTTTCTTTCGAAAGATTTGATGATGGTGTTGGATATAGTATACGCTTAACTCTGCGAGCAGCACTGTCATTAATATCAGCGGAGGATGTCACAAATAATCAACTGATAAGTCGATTCATTAAAGGATCTTCAAAGATAAGGCCCAGCTTACTCAAATATGAGTCCACATGGGATGTGGATCCAGTTTTAGATAAGTTGGCAAACGTGGTTTCCATTAGAGGAGTTATTCTTTAGAGAAACCAACGAAAAAATTAGTGTTGTTATTAGCCTTGGGTACCGCCCATCGCTCTCAAACGTTTTCGTTAATTAAAATTTCTAACATCATTGCTTCAGAAAGAAAAAAATTGAAGTACGTATTTCTGATAGAATTAAAACTTCTCGGCCGGGGGCTCCGCAACCAGTATTGAAGATCCCTTTTTTCCGTGATAAACCTGAGCTGTGTATTGCACATACTTTAAACCAGTACCTAGTGATGACAAAAACCCTGCGAGGAAACATTGACTCATTATTTGTTTCTTTTTAACAAGCCCCATAAGGCAGTAAAAAGTGAAACAATCAGTCGTTGGATCAGATCGACGTTGGTCACTTTAGGAGTGGATAAGAGATACACTGCGCATTCTACGCGGCATGCCTCGACATCGAAAGCATGTGCAAGAGGTGTGATTGCGGAAATTAAAAGTGGCTGGTTGGTCTCCAAACTCAAGAGTTTTTCGCTGATTTTTATCATCAGCCAATAACTATTGAAAATAATTCATTCACAGAGTCTGTTTTTATCACCCAGTCTACTAAGTTAGTTATAATTTTGAGTTAAATTGTTGTTGTTTTCTATCAAACATTTGTTTGATAATAGTTACAATGAATTCATTTTTTCATTTTCCTTTGTATTTTTAAATAAATAAATACTTATATACAGAGGATTCTTGCTCTAAACAGCTACCTTCGTAATCTCGAAGTGTGAGACACGAAGGATAATTGAGATTAATGAGGCCGGCGAAGTTGATCAAATTATCCGAGTGTCTCGCACGAGAGATTCCCACCCACATATACTAATAAAAATTTACCCACCCCCTTTTCAGGTAAAATAAAAAATGAATTAGCTTTTTACGAATGAGTAAACAACTATAGGAAAGTGCCATGGTAACCTAGAGGCGCTTGTGTTTTATTTTTTAGCTCTGAACTTGTGGTTATTGACATAAAAGTAGTGATACTACCTTCGTAATCTCTCGTGCGAGACACTCGGATAATTTAGATCAAACTTCGCCGGCCTTCGGCCGGCTCGTAAGATCTTCCAATTAAAGTTTAAAATCTCCCATAATTCCTTCTAGTCTATTTCTGTATTTTAATAGATTTTTTTTAAATACCTCCAAAGTTTTTGAGTGAAGAAATTGAAGAAAAAAAATTAGGAAAACGGTTGACCCTGAAGGCCATCCCTGCAACTTCTCGCTAATTATATCTCTCGAATGAATCAACCGATTTTGATCGGATTAGCGGCGATCGACGTGGTTTTTCAAGGTTAAGAGCTGATTAGTTTTTGGAGTTGATCGATAAAGCCGTTCGAAAGTTATTCCAAAAAAACCACTTTTGAAAAAATTTTTTTTTACAGTTTTTTTTTAGATTTCTCGAAATCTATTGGTCCGAATCGGTCCAAATTATATATAAAATCTAAGTTTGGACAAGCCCTTTCGAATGGCGCCAACCGCGATCAAATCGGTCAAGCCGTTCAAAAGTTACGAGAGGTTTACACACACACACACACACACACACACACACACACACACACACACACACACACACACACACACACACCAAAGGAGACGCAAGTTCTATTGTAGATCTCACTTTCGTCAGTAGCAGCCTCACCAGAGGTAATATCAACTAGAAGGTGATGGATATCTACACAGCCAGCGACCACAACGCGATTCTCTGGGAAATATCAAACGTCCAGAGCCCGAGAAGACCTAAAAAGCAACTTAACACCATTGGTTGGAAGGTAAAAACTCTTGACCCAAGTGCATTGTTAGTAGCTCTCAATAGTGACCAGATTATCGCGGGCTGCGCAGAAGAGAAGACCAAAGACCTGATGAAAAGAGTGACCCAGGCTTGTGATGCCAGTATGTCTCGTAGACGTGGCATGAACATAAGACCTTCCGTTCACTGGTGGAACGACCACATCAGCGCCCTTCGTAAAGAGTGTCATCAGAAGAGAAGAATATCTCAGCTTGGCTACCGACGACCTAACTCTGCGGAGCTGGTCGCAGAGTACAAAATAGCCCGTCGATCCCTGAACAAAGCCATCAAAGATAGCAAAAGAAAATTCTGGAAGGAGCTCATCAACGAGGTGGACAGAGATCTGTGGGATAGGCCGTATAAGGTGGTCATGACCCATCTTAAAAACCAGCTAATGCCATCACCCACGTGTCCTCAACTCCTACAGAAGATCGTAAACGCGTTATTCCCCGAACAAAGCGAGTTTAACTACCTATTAGCGCAAAATGAAATGGATGACATTCCATCTGTCACGGAGGAAGAACTGATGGAGGCTTGTAATCGTGTAGGGAACAATAAAGCGCCGGGATTGGACGGGGTCCCCAATATTGCTTTAAAAACAACTATAAAAGCAGTGCCATCACTGTTCCTGGACGTCTACGACACATGCCTCAAGAAAGGGATTTTCCCTCGGAAGTGGAAGCAGCAACAGCCTGGTGGCCACTTTGGACGTCAAAAATGCCTTCAACTCCGCCAACTGGGACTGCATTATGCAAGCCCTGGAAGAGAAAAACGTACCAGGATACCTACGTAGGATAGTGGCTAGCTACTTCACGGACAGAATCCTGAGATACGACACGAAGAATGGTCCAAAAGAGTATGATATTACCGGAGGTGTACCCCAGGGTTCCGTTCTGGGTCCACTTTTGTGGAATGTCATGTATGATGGCCTGCTGAGACTGACTCTTCCAAGATGTGTCAAGCTTGTTGCATATGCAGATGATGTAGCTGTCGTAATCGTTGCTAAACACCTAGATGAGATAAACCACATGTTCGGTATCACCTTTGAGAAAGTTAACCGGTGGATGGACTCAATGAATCTACAACTGGCTAAACAGAAGACTGAGGCTGTGCTTATTACCAGCAAAAAAGTGATAGAGACCATAAAGCTGAAAGTCGGAGAACAAGAAATCACATCACAACCATATATCCGATATCTGGGAGTGATGCTTGATGCCCGACTCAACTTTAAGCAGCAAGTTGAACACGTGAGTGCAAAAGCATCAGCAGTGGTAGCTAGCTTAGCACGACTGATGCCAAATGTCGGAGGCCCAAAGCAGAGCAGAAGACTACTGCTATCATCTGTAGTCACATCAATGCTCACTTACGGAATATCTATCTGGGTGGACGCACTAGAGAAGCAAGAATCATGGAGAAAGGCTGGACCAGTCTACCGTCTGAGTGCCTTAAGAGTAGCAAGCGCCTTCCGCACAATATCTATGGAAGCAGTGTGTGTCATTTCCGGAACTTTGCCTCTCAGAGTCTTAGCTGAGGGAAGACGGATCCTTTACCAACGAAAGAAGTCAACCACACTAAGCGCTGAGGAGCTTAGAACAGAAGAACGGCAGAAGAGCATAAGTCGATAGCAACTACAGTGGGATGCCACAGTGAAGGGTAGGTGGACGCATCGTCTCATATCAAGGATCAACGTTTGGCTAAACCGGAGTCATGGTGAGGTCAACTATTATCTTACGCAGATGTTATCACAAAACAACACGGCTGTTTCCTGTCTCCACCGCTTTAAGCATGATAATTCCCCAGAGTGCCCGTCCTGCCCAGGAGTCAATGAAGATGCAGAGCACGTCTTCTTTGAGTGCCCACGTTTTTATCCACAGTGAGATGAGCTGGAGAATATCCTGAAGAGGAAAATCCAACCAGAGACAATAGTAGAAGCAATGCTGTCATCAGAGGCTGCCTGGAACGCCACAAACACGTTTGTCACGGGAGTCCTCTCAGACCTGCGGTCCATAGAAAGAAGAAGAGCGAATGACGCCAATTAGAAGGAGGAAAGAATAACACCTTAGCCACCAGAAGAAAGAGCAGTAGCTAGATCCTCCCCTCACGAAGTAATGCCTGACGGCGGTTTCCATGAGGGATTAGGGGAAAGAGGAAAAGGGGTTTAGGGTTTAGTGGGTAGGGGCGCTAGCGTCGAGTTTTAGTATGACACTGCGTCGAGTCGCCACATATCCAGGCCAAACAGCTATGCCTAGAATCCGTAAAAAGGATTCCCAACCTTAAAAAAAACACACACACACACACACACACACACACACACACACACACACACAGACATAGTGACACCCTCGCGGGGATAGTCAGGGAAGCTTCCTGTGACCTTCAAACGTCGAGATCTGATGAAAACTTGATTTTTGTAAAACGGGGTAAAACCAATAACTTCCCGATTTTTGAAAATCTGAGATTTTCTTAGCGGGAAGTTAAAAGTTTAATGCAAAAATGTTAAAATGTTTTCAGTTAACTTTGCTTCAACACGCACTATTGCACGCCTCATAAGCGAAGCATTGAGGTTGTGCTCTACTCTCGACATTTCGAAAAAAGCAGTTTTCTTGAAGCTGAAATTGATTTTTTGTCATTTATATCGCACTTACAGGTTAATATGAGTGCACTTATATCAAATCAAATAATTTGTCAGGCACATAAAATATATTTTAATAACAATTTTTTTTTTAACATAGTAAATAATTACATTAAACATAATCTTTTCTGGACGTCCGTGTATAAATAGGTGTATGTGGCAGGGAAATTGGTCGAAAAAATGATCGTACCGGAATAATTTTTTTTTATTATCTAAAGTAACACACGACGGACTTTCTTAATTAATGTGAGCGTTCAATTCACTGCCGTTAAATTATTATTTATAAAAAACTAATATATGACTGTGAATTTTTTTGTATATCTATCTATACATTTTATTATAGTATTTTTTTTCCTCACCTTAGAGTTATGGCGCCCCTAAACCATAGCAGTTTTCTGTTTTTTATCATTTTGCTTTTTATATTTTATTATAATCAATTTTATTGTAAAAAAATGAGATTATGAGGCGTGCACTTTTGGATTTTCCAAACTTTTTTTTATTATATTGTCTCGCTTTCGATCATGAGTAACAAAATGAAGGGTGCTCTTGTATGTTTGAATATGTATTGCATGGACGTCGTGATAAGATCTTACTCGAAATTATAGTGTTTGATAGTAGAAGTAAAAGGTGTGTGAGAAAAAAATTATCTAGTTTTTATAATGTATGGTTTACGTACACATTAATACAAATTTATGACCGATGATGTTCTCTCGGTTAATGACCTCAATTTCATATATAGTAACAATATTAACGGAGCGAAAAAACGTCGTGAATATATAAAAGAAAAAAAATGTTTATTTTTATATAATCTATATCACACGTTTGATTGATGTTCAATAAAAAAGATTGTAAATACTTTGTACTTATACAAAAACACATAACAATGATTACAGTGAAAAATTTCATAAGAGAAGGCCTAAACTTGTTTACGTTATCGTGATTTTTAACATAATATTTGTGATATTTATAAATGCTCTTTATTATTGTATGCATACAAATATTCAATAAATTGTATAGTAAATAGACTATTATGCGACATCTAAACATAACATCAGAAGTCACAGCAAGGAGATAAAGAGAAGTCTAGTGTCTAGACAAGAATTATTGTCGTTATAACTCGTAAAGTAAAATACAGAAATGTGGAATTTTATAATCTAAAATATCTTTTTTATACTTATGCGTCGATTAAAATATGTATTTATATTGAAATATATATTGTTGATATAGTATAAATGTAAACATCACCAATGACATAAAATTATTACACAGTTGTTAAAAACGTATCGAATTTCTTTAGTAGTCTGTATTATCATGAAATATAAAACTTGTTATTGTTCAATCACTCTACCATAAGTTGATATAATTCAGAAGAATAATTAATTAATATAATTATTGTTTGTTATTTTGTTGATTTGGTTCATTTTAAGTAAATAATAGAAATAATTGATATGAAAATTTTATAAGATTAATTCGTAGAAGCACTTGTTGATGAAAGTCACACCTTTTTCGTTATTTTTTTCATTTTTTGCAAGATAATAATGATTGCTACTCATTAAATTTATTAAAGTTAATTATCTTGTAAATTTTCTTCTTAAATATTTACAAACTGTTTTCATAGAAAAAGGTATTCTTATAAAAATTGTTTTTTAATTACGTAATATTATTCTAAACGTTAAAATATAGAAATAAAGATATGATTATATTCATGGTTTTTTGTTTGTACAAACAAAAATGGAGTTTTCCACGCTTATATGATAAATGATGACTCAATAATTTAAGAATAAAATATAGTACATTAGATTCAAAACTAATTTAAAAAAATTAACGTTTGCTGGTTATAATAAAAATTTTACCAAATTAAAAATTTGATTCATATGGCGCGTAACTTACAAAGAAAAAAAAGTAAGGAAATTGTGCTAATATCGAAAAGTACAGTCACTCTTAATAATTTCCTGTAAGATTCTAAAAAATACAATTTATATCTGCTTATATGCTAAAACTTTCTCACGAGTGACTGAAAAAATATAAATATATACTGCTTAGTCGAAACAAATGACTCACCAAATTGTCTTAAAATGTTATCAATGACCGGGTTTCTATACATACATACTTGAGTGGAAATATTGCTATGTATATATGATTTATTGTGATTTTATTATTATCATTATTATGCGTCATACATTTGTGATTTATATCTAATTTAATTGACTCTTGGGCAGCCCAATTCTAACATAATCGAAAGGAAATGACACAACCATGAACTAAGATAGTTTTTTTAAGTGACTCACCAC
Organism: Cotesia glomerata; assembly: GCF_020080835.1. NCBI lineage: Eukaryota > Metazoa > Arthropoda > Insecta > Hymenoptera > Braconidae > Cotesia > Cotesia glomerata. Next base: position 24,463,452 of record NC_058158.1, on the reverse strand, counting down.
TTATGTTTTAGCTAATATGGTAATATAAAGTATATAATAGCATTAAGTAAATAAGATGACGTAGAAATGTATAGATTTTTTCTCTTTTATTGAAATTTCTACACTTATTTTTAACTTTCCATCTGATCATAAATACTAGAAATTTAATTTATTAATCACCGTAAAATACCATACTTAAAACTTATATCTAATTTGAAATTAAAAACTTTTTTTAAAGACAACTTTAAAAATTTAATTATAGCGCAACGAATAGAACTTTTTCTGTACTACAATTTTTAATTAAGTGTATATAATACCATTCTCTAGAGAATATGTCAACTAATATAATATTACAGAGCTTAGATATATCATGGTGGTTGACAACATCAGAGGAAAAGATACTGGCTGTCTACTCCTATTTTACTTTGAACACGAGGGTAAAAGGAGGAAGCTTTGTGACAGCAAATCCTATTTTGGTTTTATATTATATTATATTTATTTTCCTTTTACTTTAATCGCTTCCAATAGAAGCCACTTTCTACTTGAACTCTTCATTCTACTCTATACTTTAGATTTTTCTATAGACTTTGTATACTTCAAGTGAATAAAACGATTTGCAAGAGCAGCAGGTGCAAGTAGACCAGTTGGCTTTAATGATCAGATGAGCCGTCAATGAACAAAGGACACCTGCTAGAATGTATATTTTAGGAACACGAACGCAGATTTCTTTACTACTGATTTAATATTTATCTTAATTGTCATGAGCATAACAATATTTAAACGAAAACTTAATAATAATATTTTTACAAAATTATTATTGTTCACAAATGCATTATTGTAATTGTTTCTACACATGTGTTTAGTTTATTGTGTACAACAGTCTATTTTAGAAAATGTCGTCATAATAGTAATCGAGCAAGTGGCCGAGTAATTTTTGGCACAAAGTTTTGAAACTCACTGTTGATTCTTACTGCCAAACTATTTCGTAAACTTTTATTTTAATAAGGAATATGTATTATCTCATTTATTTTATGACGCAAAATATTTACGTAAAAAATATGTCATTATTTTCTGACACGTTAAACTATTTTTTGCTATGAGACAATGACGTCCCTATTTTTCTTAAATCTTCAAGGTAAAGTATTCCCACGAATATTTTAAATTCACATAAACAATAACTACAATTACGTTTAAAAGTTTACGTATTTAAATTATTTATAGAAAACAAATATACTTAAAAAATATTTAAAAGAAATTCCTTTCACGAATTTACATAAATTTTAGTGACATTCGAAAACAGCAAACTAACTGGAACTGCATGCTGCTGTTATAGTTAATTTATAAAATTTAAAGAGACATTTTAAATAATCAAAGGAAGCATTTTACGGTCACTTTATTAAGGTCAACGACCAACATCATTCATGAAGAAGCGCCCTATATAATGAATAAACTTCATCATTCGTCATTCTGCTATTATCTTCAAGAGCTTCGTCAGTTTCCTTAAATTTATTATGTATACTTTAGTGTTGAAACTTATATTTTAGTCAAGAAGTAATATTTTTTCGCAAAAAATAGTTCTAAGTGTGCTGAAAATATGAGTGATAATTCATTCGTTTCAAAAGGAAATTTTGAAGGTGTTTTTTTTTTATTTGTTTTATCGCAAAAAATTAGAATAGTTATAAATAAAAACCGAAAAAGAAAAAAAGGCCTCACTGTTTTGGCAGAAAAATCAAAAATTTTTTAATTAATTTTTGAAAGAATTAGAGAACTTTTTCGAACGTCGGTGTCCATTGGTTATATTATTGTATATCAAAACAAAATATATATTTTGAACTAATTGTTTAAAATCGCAGATCCACTTATTTTTGGTAATAAAAGATCGAAATTAAATTAAAATATCGTCGAAATTTTTAATATTTAAATGAACAGACATCTGATAAATTATAGGATTTTTCTTAACAATAAACTATTGTGAAGAAAATTGTAAAAAAATTTTCACTTGAAGAAAATACAAAAATTATTGGTAGAATTTATAAAAAACATTTATTTATTATTCATTAAATCGTTTAAATAATCTTAAAAGTTATCTGGTGCTGGTTGATTTTAGTATCACTAAAAATTTTTACTTCCCGCTTTGAAAATTAATAATTAAAAAAAAAAATAAAAAGGTATTTATGTCAGTCGAATTTTGAAAATGAAAGTTATTATCAGATCTCCCGGCTGGAAATCGGGCCGCGCGCACGTGTGTGTGTGTGTGTGTGTGTGTGTGTGTGTGTGTGTGTGTGTGTGTGTCTGTATCATTCGAAAGGGTTTATTGAGATTTCGATCTGGTTTCAAACAATTCAAAATTTAACGATCCGTTCAAAATACTGCTGTTTGAAAAACTCAAAAAATGTTGAACCGAAACTCAAAAATCAACAAATTGGATGATTTTCGCATTTTAAGCTGGATGAAAACGGGAAGTTTCAGGTCTCTTAGTTTAACCGCTTTTAATAATTTTTATTTTTAGTTCTATAATACTCTAATAAATTAAAAGTTTTGATTACAAGTTTTTTTGTATGTAAATGAAAGGATTTATGTACTTGTATAATTAACTCGATAAAAAAAAATAATCATTTACTCTACGATTTCTATACGTTTCTTATAGTAAATTCTTTGTCACGCACGATACAGCGAATGAAAATTTTTCCTTAGTTTGTTTTCATGAACGGTTCTTTATTATCTTATTTCTATAGTTTGAATAACTGTTACGAGAATATAATAAGTAACTTTATACTCGACATACATCGTTGAAATATTAAAATTTCAAAGCAAATGTGGGTTTAAAATTTAATAGAAACTCAGTTTTGATTTGCCAATCGTCGGCTCAAAAATACTCAGAAGATAAAAGTTGTTTTTCATAAATAGAAAAAAAACCAATTGCTTCGTTAATTAATGTACTATTCAATAAAATTTCTTAACTATACTATTGACAAATTAAGATTGAGAAGTTTGTTGTAATAAATCCAATTAAATATCGTTTAAAGATTTACCTTGAGTAAAATTGTTTGTAGAATCTAATATTTTCTTCTTTATAATTTTCTTCATTCTGTATTACTCAACACTTGAAAGATACATTTTTGATTATTTAATTTATCCAATACATATTCAAAATTATTGCACCAACAGTTAAATCGTAAGCTTAAAATAATCTTTAAAAAAAATAATCATTAAATATAAATAGCCGTTCAATAGCAAAATAAAAATGTACTATCTTTTTCTCGCTAAATATTTACGTAATCAAATTGGAATTTATCAAATATAATTGAATAAATAAATAATGTGTAAAAACAAAATAATTGTTTGGTTAATGATAAAAATAACAATTTCAGGATAACTTGGCTGATCCGGTAGATGACAGGCTATAGTCTTCACACATCAACATAAGTTCTAGATAAAAATGACTAAATCAGTATTCCGAAGGTTAAAGACTTATTTCTTCTTATTTTCTATTCATCTGACACGCAAGTGACAAGGTTATCAATTAACCTTCAGGCAAAATATACTTTTTCTTTCAGGTACAGCTTCAGATATTGTAGATCTTTTATGAGTATTTAAATGCCAATAATGAAAAAATTAAAACCAATCAATTAAACGGTAAATCATTTTTAAAAACTTTCTTTAATATAAAATCAGTCAGAAGCATCAACAGATATTACTTGGTTATCTTTTTTATACTCTCATCTATCAAAATATAGAACAGTAAGCTTTTGCGATGATAAAGTAAAACTGTCTAAAGAGGAAACATAAAATATTTCTGATCAAGGAACGTCTTGAAACGAAATTTAAGTGTTAGGTCGGATAGTAGATTTGTAGAATCAAATGTGAATATACTATTATATCAAAACATTTTAAAATAAATAACAGTAAAGAAACTCTATCTCCTATTTTAGAAAAAAAAAAACACATAAAAAGGTAGATAAGGATGTAACAGAAAACGAATGAGTGAAGGAAACCTGGGTAGGGCATCATATTTTATACTTGACTGTTCACCCTTCGTATACAATCCATAAGCTATATGAGCTACCGACATCAATTTGAGGCCAATTTGCTCATGGGTGTGCCCAACAGCTCGATAAACACGCGTTAACTAAAGATATGCAATTTTTTATTTTTAAAAATTTTCTTCGTTGGATATGTTCTTCATTTTTTTTTTTTACAAGATGCTGCTTATTTAGTTTTAATTTTTATCAATCCTGTATTAAATTACAACACGATAATATGATAATTAGTAAGCAATAAAATTCGAGAGATTATTTATGAATGATAGAATTTAATTTAACTATTTACCATAGTCCAAGAATTTGAATTACCTGCTTCTGAATTCATTTTCTATTGTGTGTCTATGTCTGTTCATAGATATTCATATTCATTACTTTTTTACTTAAATTTTTATTTAAATAAAGTACGTATAGTGGTACTGATACTGAATTCTGAGTATATTATAAATTAATATTCAACGAACAATAATATGCTGGTTGAGCAGAGAATACTATGTGAATTCTTCGACAAACGTTCTGGTACTGGATAGAATCTACTGATATATAGTCGTCAACAACAAAGAACATCAACAACTTGAATTTTTTCGTGAAAAATACTCACACACATACGTACAAAACAATGAGTTAATTAATGTAATCAAAAAGATTTTTCTCAAGTAACTTATGCTTGTCATTTGTTTCTTTGCAATGCGGAAAAGCTATCAAAAAATTTGCATTAAGTGTTTTCTTCCTTTAATTAATAAAACTAAGAAAATATTCGAGAGAAATATAAAAATTAGCATTGTTGAGTTTTTCTGATGAAAACTTAATTTTTTTTAATCAAGCTATAACTGATTATTTTCTTTTTTTGTTAATTTTCAATTTTAATACCATACTGGTTTCTTTTCGAGTTCAGTTCATTTTCAACTCCATAATACAACTTTATTTTTAATTTTTTAACCGTTTCATGGCCCTCACATTCCTTAGAAGACTATTACAGATAACAAAAATTTATACGTCTTAAATTTATATTAAACACAGATCAAATGGCCTTGAACAAAAAGTAAATTAGTCCAAGTTTATTTGATGCATAATACATATAAAACAAAAAAACAGTTGTTATTAAATGAATATAGCTTTCTACTCTAGTGTCTGTTGTAATAAAGAAAATAAAAGTTAAAAAAAAATATTATGATAAATAAGACGGTGAGTTGATAGATTGGGCTCTTGAAAATTAATCAGTCTTAAGAGAATTCAGTCTCATGGAGAATAATTTGCTCCATTCTTTTTCCCAACTTATGTTTTTCAACTATATATGCATATATTTCTTCAATCCTTTATTATTATTTATAATTTTTTACCTCACTTGCAATATATTTTTATAAGAATGTAACTTCTATTAAACAATCTTACTAACTTTAATAAATTTTTAAAAAACTAAAATAAAGTCCACATCAATAAATAAATAAGTAGAGAAAGGCATTAACTCAACAGAAATATAACAAACTGTTTAATAATAACTTTTAAATCATTATTTGATCTTTAACTGATCTGATCTTTAATGCAAAAATAATGTGATAAAAACGGTATTTATTTTTTATAAAATAAGTAATAAAGTACATGGTGAAGGTTCAAGGCTCTATCTTGTGCATGCACTTTATTGCAAAGATACATTAAATGGGAAAGTGTTTGTTGGTTGGACGGAAGTTTAAATACTATACATATCAACAGATAGGTTCTAGTCTGGTAGTCATACACTATACTACCACTGGTGAACTTTAATGAGTACTTCAAGGGCGTGGTATGGACTCTGGATGTTTTATTTGTAAAAATCCACCACATATGATATTTATCAATTAAATACAAACGAGTTTCATACTCTCTGGATTAATAAATGTTGATATAGTGTGTTAAAGTTAAATAGGAGAAATAAAATGAAATTTTGAAGTTAATGAAGAGCTTCAAAGGAAACTGATTTGTACAAATTACAGCTCATTACTCTCAAGTTCTATGAGAAATAATTATTCAAGGTAATGGAAGAAAAGGTTTTAAACGCAAAATTGAATCATCAATGAATTTAAATTTCATTGTAGTGAATGATTAATCAATTTCTTAGGAGGCACTTCTTTGTTATGTATCAGAGTATAACAACTGAGTAAATAAATTAATTTTTAAAAAGAAAATTAAACTGATGATAATTTTATGGTAAATATATTAAGTACTAGCAGACCCTGTTTACTTCGCGAACAATAAAAAAATTTCAAAAATTTTAGACTTACGCAAAATAAACCGTTACGCTCAATCAACTAGAATCCAAACAATTAGTATTTCCTATTTTTTCGAACACTTGTCAGGTGTATCGAATGAAAACGACGTAAATAAGTGATTAAAATGGATTGTTGAAATTAATTATCAGAATTAACTATGATACAATCGAAAGAATTTTGTTTACGTTTCTTCAAACATTATTTACCTATTCGAATTTTATTTACTTTTTAAATCAGAAAAACTTTTTAAAATGATATGAATAGGCAGAGCCTAAGTATTTGAGTTGTAATATAGATTTTTAATTTATTTTTCATGTAAGTCACAACTAATTTTTTCACAACAGCTAATAATTCTAAATAGTCTGAATCATTTTTAATGTTAAATTTAATGGTCTAATGTTTTTAAAAAAAAACTTTCATTTATTAATTCATTAGTATTTTTTCAATATTCAAAATATAATTTCAAATTGACCTGAATGTAAGCCTACTGATAAAAAAATAAACTTGATTTGAGAGAAAAAATCTTGAACGAAGAATACCATTTAAAAAAAAAAAAAATAGTACATTACGATATTAGGGACTTAAGTAGCCGATTATTGAACCGTGTGAAGTTAATGTACGAGCGAAGCGAGTGCATTAAGTTCACAAAGTTCAATAATCGGCTACTTAAGTCCCGCGTAACGTACACTATTTTATAGTACAAGTGACCTAAATTCACTCTTCAAATCAAAAAACTTCAAATTAATTAAAAATTTATTAATTATAAAGACAAAAATAATGTCAGAGCAAGCAAAGCAGTAACGCTTTGTCTTTCTTTTTTTTTTTCTCTTTCTGTTAACGATTGACCAAAGACGACTGTCTATAGCTGTCATAATATTTATGTTTAAGTTTATCATTTTTATCACTTCTAATGCATTAAAATATTAATTAAAATTAAGTAACATTAGATTTGTTGCCTGCAAAATCTAAAAAACTTTATGTGGCACGTTATAATTTGTTTAAAAAGTGGTGTAAAGGAAAAACTAATTCGTTTTGTGAGGACGTTTTATTAGCCTATTTTGCTCATCTGTCGGAAAGCTATGCACCTTCTAGTTTATGGGCTACTTATTCTATGTTAAAATGTACTATAAATACATTAAATAAAATAGATATCGGGCAGTATAAACGGTTAACGTTGTTTCTAAAAAAAAATCTACAGGACATCGATCAAAAAAATCCCTAGTTTTTTCTAAAGAAAATGTGAATAAGTTTTTAAATGAAGCACCCGATGAAGTTTATTTAGGCTACAAGGTAAGTAAGACTCGTCTTTTAAATTACCGATTCACTGATTACTTTTAATGATTTATTTGTTATTATATATTTCAGGCAGTTTTAATTTTTGGAATAGCTGGTGCACTCAGACGAGCAGAATTTATAAACTTAACGGTCGATGGTGTTAAGAATTTGGATGAGTCTGTGCTGTATATTAAAATTGATGAAACTAAAAATAATGTACCAAGGTCATTCACGATAACAGGAGAGTTTTATAATATTTGTATAAAGTATATGCAATGCAGACCAAAAGTAAATACAACTAAAAGATTCTTCTTAAAATATACAAATAGTAAATGTGTCAACCAACCAATTGGAGTTAATAAAATCCCTAAAATAGCAAAAGAAATAGCTGCCTATCTAAACTTGCCGAATCCTGAAGGGTTTACCGGTCACGCCTTCCGCAGAACTTCTGCGACGTTATTAGTTGATGCTGGTGCAGATTTAACTACGCTCCAAAGACATGGTGGATGGAAATCTAGTGGAGTTGCTTTTGGATACGTTGCTGACTCTTTAAATAATAAAAAAAAAATTTGTGAGCAGATTAGCGATGGAATTAAATTAAATAACCGAGTCAATCATCCAATTCCTACTTCTAGCTCAGTGACGAATCCAGAAATTACAACAGTATCGGAACAAACTCCATCTACTCGTCCATGTTCAAGTTCATCAAATGCAGAAAATGAAGACACCTTAGGACAAAAATTAAAGTCTTAACCTCAAGATTTATTTCAAAAGGACCAAATGCGCAAGGAGATTCGCTTTGAAGAAATTTTCTACGATCCAGTTGTTGGTTTGTACGTTGAGGATTCAGCGAACATGGATACAAAACCACCTTATGTTTTTAATAATTGTACAATTACTTTTCATGGAAATAATAGTAATTGTATTTTTAATTATTGTACTGTGAAAAATGCAGCTCAGTCTAAAATTGTATAAAAATTTAAATAATTGTTCATCAAGTATTTTTATACATCTCTTGTTATATTATTTTAATGTTCTCATTATAATTTCAAGTATTCTAATTAATGTTATTAATATTAATTTTATTAATACGATAATTGTTCTGTGTTTATTATTGATGTATTTTATAATGCTACAATAAATAACTAATTAAATTGTTTCAATGTTACAGAATATTTTCAACTTTATAACTTTAGATAAAAAATATATACTTCGGTATTTGGACTAATTTATTAAGCGCTAATTTCAGTCAGTATATATGTTTATATTTTTTTGACAGCTCAAGTTAACCATAAATATGAAAATTTATTATTCCTATTTTATTGTTTTCTTATGCTTTTTTAGATAATTACATAATATTTTTTCTTTTTTTTTTTATATTTTGATGTATAAAAATATCTTTTCTAAGTTTATTATTGTCTATAAACTATTCGTGAAATAAGTAAACGCGTGAATTAAGTAAGGTACACAATGCAATAATTCGCTAGTTAAGTCCCGTGTGAAGATAACTTAAATGTGGTTTTAAGTCACCGTGTACTATAAATGATTTTTTTGAGTTAAAAAAAAACAATTCTTAAGCCAAGAAATGATTGTTGGTCTAAGTAAACTTTTCTAGGATCAAGAATTTCTTCTTTTGATTCAAGAAAATCATTTTTTTCAAAATGGTATTCTTAGTTCAAGATTTTTTCTCTCAAATCAAATTTACTTTTTTATCAGTGTATCATTCAAGTTTTAGTATTCTTCATATCTAATAAAAATTTTCATTTCAATTGGAAGTATATAGTTAAATTATTATTAGTTAAATGAAAAAAAAAAATTAACACTTATTCTAAAAGTAAATTTGTTTGAGTATTTGTATGGAAATAAACTTGGCAGGTTGCTGTTTACCATCTCGATTATTGTATCAAGAATCCTTTCACTCTTTTTACACGGTACGCAATAACAACAAATAACTAAACAACGGATTGTTGGTATATCTACGTTGAAAGACTGAAATTCAATTCAAATACATACAATAATATAACGCAAGACGCTTATAATGTAGATAACTTTCCTTTATGTGTAAATATTATCATAATCATAACTTTTAGTGGATTAATGACTTTAATATAGAGGTTCAGTAGATTTTATAGTAATTAGAACTTAAACTTTGTATTAATTTGCTTATTTTATTTTAATTTAAAGTTAAAATAGTTTTATTTCCGAAGTGTAAATTGGCTATAATTAACTTATATTATTAAATCTCATCCTTGCGCGTATAAATAGGAACCCTTTAGGCATTGGAATTTCATCCGGATGCTCGTCTTCCATCGACGTTCATCGTATTCCCCACGTGCCTTCGAGCTACTAGTACAGCCCAAATTGTGTTAAGTTTCCGCTTCAAACTATTCACACATAGTTAAAATAAAATTTATACAACTAAATTTAATATCATAATATCGTACGGTTCCTGTTTTCTTGGTATCTTAATAACCTTTCATATTCATTTTTATTCTGTTCAAAAGTTAAAATTACAGCCAACCATGTTATCAGTGACGTAATAATAACAAAAATTAAATGAAGTGTTATTTTGTAGAAGAACCTTGATTATATTGATAAGTTATATATGTCATGATGACGCATATTATCACAAATCTTTTGCTTCGAATTTTATTTAATGGTTATTGTTAACAATAAAGAATAAAATAAGACAATGTTAGATTCATTTGATAAAATTTTTACGGTCAAACGTGTTTATTCGTAATTAATAAGGAATAAAATAAGACTATAATAGAGTAATTTGATAAAATTTTAACGATAAAAATTATTTTATGTCAATCATAATTATCTATATCAATAAATTGAACTATTTTTTAGTATTTAATTTAATTGGACTTTAAAAGTATAAAAATTATTTTACATTTTTCTCCAACATTAATTACAGTACTTAATAACTACATCCCGTCATAAATAATTAAAACTGATTTTCACATCAGTAGAAGTTAAATATAAAAGTGGTAATAAAAGCTTATTCTAGTTAACAAAATTATCAAATAAATGTATTAAAAAAAACTGTACTGAAATCAGCAGACATTTGACAATTCTTTGGTTTTCCTAAAAAAATCAATTAGTATTAAGAGACCATCCATAAATTACGTCACACAAATTTCAGGACTTTTAAACTCCTCCCCCCGTCCTTGTCATAGGTTGTCACATTTTCAGAACCCCCTCCCCCTTGATGTGACGTCACAGATTTTTCAATTTTATGCATGTATTTAAAAATAATCAAAAAGATACAGTTATTTCCATTTTTGAGAAAAGCGAGTGAGCACTCGCCGACGATTTAAACCTAATCAGATCCTTATTATTCAGAACTCTAGAGAATTTTAGTATCTCACTTGCATTACAACGCCGCTTTAGATATTGTTGCGTGAGAGATAATCTCATAACGAGAGTGCTAAAGTATTAATAAATATAGATTGAGTTCGTAAATATTTAAAGTTTTTTATTCACATATAAGTTTCGCGTTTGAGTATTTCAAATTTTAACATGTGATGTCACAAATTTTGACCCCCCCTGCCCCTTGTCACATTCTGGTGATACCCTCCTCCCCCTTTAAGGTGTGGCGTAATTTATGGATGACCTCTAAGGAATATTTAAAAAAAATTGAATTTTTTTAATTTCCTAATTGTAATTTATTTTTTAAGAAAAGTTTAAAAGATTGTCAGGTATCTGATAGTTCCAGTATTATATTAAAAATTTTTGTCACATAAATTAACTATAAAATTATAAATCCTAGCTAATATAAGAGTGTTTTCAAAAATAGATGTTTAAATGTAAGTACATGTAAAATTAAAATATTATTTATATTCGTTCTGTTATAAGTATATTTATTATGTATTATACATGTATCTACCAAGACCGCATGCAATGTAAAGTATACTATGTATTTCAATATCTCTATAAAATAATATATGTGTCGACAGACCCTTTACAGCGATGCGAAACCTTTTGCGTGAGAATTTATTCTTGTTAAGTCATTCTTATCATGTATCAATTGTAAATATCAATTTGCAACCACAATATAAAGTATACTTTGGGATTAACCGTAAAAAAGTTTTAATGAATAAAGTAGGATGATAAGTTCAAGGTTTTTTATCTTGAAAAGATTTTTTTTTTTTTTTTTTTTTTTTTTTTTTTTCCATTCAATAGTTAACATTCAAAAATTTGTCCTTAAGAAATAAATTAAAATATTACATACACTGATATATCTAATATACATATAATTCTGTACCATAGATTGGTGATTGGTTTTGAAAGCAACCACTAAAATGGGATATGTTTAACAATATACTACAAATATGCTCGTGTGTATAATAAAATGTAGACATTTTACTCGCTTGAATGTGCATAAATATAAAAATATTTGTAAAGTATACTGACATATGTTACATGTTGGTAAGGTATACATATACAAATATGTATATGCTATGTTCCATGTTACATCGTACCACGCAGTACAGTCTTAAGACAGCGAACCGTGTGCATTGTAATTGCGTAATCCACTCCTATTCGTTCAAGGTAGCCTCGAGGGATGGGAAAGGTATGCAGATATGCATATGAAGTTGACAAGTGTATTATAAAATATTGCTGATGAATTTATGTTCAAATTTGCTGGTTAAATTTATGTTATTTTTTAATTACTGATATATTGTAGACGTAATTGCTATAAATATAGTATGGGTTTACAGAAGTAACTATACTATTCCATGAAGAAATATGTTGAATTTTTTAGAACATTCATTTTTATGTTTTTCAAAGTTTTTCATAACAAATAATTTATCTATAAATTGTATTTCGATATTTTACGACAATCTTAATAAATAATCAATAGTTTATGTAATAAAATAAACTTTCAACTGAAGTAAACTAAATTTGAGTTAAAAATGCAGAAATATCGATTTTATATAAATATTAGAATACTGATATTTTACTGAAGAATAATTTATTGTTTTAATTTATTTAATTTGCAGCTGAATTTATTCAAAAATAAATTAATTTTAGAGTAAAATAAACTAACGTAAAGATGATTGAACGTAAGTCTTCTGAAACCCCGCAGGTTTTAATAATACATGACCTTTTAAGATTATTACTAAATAATAAAAATTACTAAGAATCTAATAAGAATTTCTGGAATTTACTCTTTCCTCGTAAACTAACGCACGTATTTTAACAATAATTAACTATATTATTTTTCAGATTAAAGGTATCAATTAATTCAAAACAAATTTAGTTTTTTGTTATGTTGAAATCACTAAAAATAAATCTTAAAATATTTTTTTTTTTCAAGTTAATTGTGCCGAGAATGCTTTAAAAAAAAAAGACAAAGAAGAATATATGATGAAGAATAATTTGAGACGAGAAACGTGAGCAGTTATTGACGAGAGTCTCGTGGAATTCAAATAAGAAGTGTTGATCAAAACCTCCGGTTGTTCAAGTATAATCGAGTAATTACTCTTCCAATGCAAAAGCAATTGCGCGGCGAGACGCCCCTTTGATCAGAATGCTTCTGATAACATTTGCGTTGAGTTATAGCCATAAATTTTCGCATTTAACCATTGAAAAGACGATTATACTTTTTATTCTTACTAAATAAGACCTTTTTAGTCTATTTATCATTGCTCTAATCTATTTAATAATAGCTATGAATATTTGATGTGATAAAAAAATTTTATCAACCTATTAATTCAAATTGACTGTTTGACTATTCAATAAAGTATACATTCAATGATTAATTATTTAATGATTTGATTTAAACTGTGCCAAGTATCCGGAAATATTTCAATTGGCTCAAGTTCAATGAATAAGTCTTTTACTCTTCTCTATTTTAAGAAAATTTCTATTGCATTTTATAACTGTACTACCCTCGAGAATATAGAAGTTATTTGTACTTTGTTTTCTTTACTACATAGAATTATAAAGTTAAACGTGCTGGTTCAGCATTTATCGCATTTACTTCTATATAAATCTATTCAAAATATAACGCTTAACATTAATTCAACTATCAAGGATTTTTAAATTTGTGATCATTATATTTACATTCAATTTATTTATTATTAAAAAAGAAATTCTATATTTTTTTTTCTCTCCATAAAATATGTGTATACATTAAAAACGATCTCTTTCTCATTTCCTCTCCAAACACTAACTTCTTGATCACTGTTTTATTTTTTTTTTTAACTATAATAAAATTTTATACTAAATTAAAATAATTAACATTAGTAATAATAATAACACTTAACTTTGAAACTCCACTGTACACCGACGATAAAAGTGTGGTAAACAGTGAGTCTTTGATTAAAATTTCTCAATAAGAATTACATATTATCATTTATTATTATTTTTTTTTCATTATTACTTTAAAAGCCATAAAAAAATATAAATAAAAAAAAAATAAAGCGTACTATTGAAATTGTCACATATCCTAAACGCGTGCTTAAGGGAGTAATATTTAATGGATTGAGAAGTATAATAAAAATTCAATAGTTCTATTGAAAATCAATTAATTACTAAAGATAATAAATGAAGGATGTTACAATTACTTTTGATTATTTTTAATTGTTATATAAAACAATAATAAATATTATGTGCTTACAAGTGGCTTTTAAAAATTAAGTATGCAAACTTAGCCATATTTTATTCACAAAAAAATTATTCTTTATTCGAAATGATAGTATATTTTGATTTATCCCAAAAGTCATCGTCTTTAGATATCGATTAATACGTTAAACAAGAAAAATTTTCCAATGACTGAATCTTCATTGAATCATTGCTAAGCGTGCGAAGTATTGAATACCTATACTTAAAATATTTCGCTTCCAGTTTTTTTTACCTTTTCCGCGACTGCTAATTTATTTTACTCTTCAGTTCCTTTATTTTCTGGTTAATTCAACAGTAAAATTATTTATGCAATAGTACAACGAATTGGCAAAAGTCGTGATCAAACAAATTAACATTATGGTTGATGGATCAATGACCCGTTTCCTGCTGTTAACACGTATAAAGATTCCTACTACTCTATACAAGTATAGACTCTACTTGGATCAATTTGTACCAGAAGTATAACTAATGGATAAATATATATTTAGCCTTTACCCTTTGGTACGACTTACATTACTCAATTAACAAATCTGTCTGGCCCACCGCAATAATTTTCATCTCTTGTATGCATATAGTACACTTAGTTTATAAACTCAACAAGATTGTTAAGTGTCCAACCACACATCACAAGGGATTTATCATTAGTTGAGTTAATTATTATTCAAATTTATTACTTTTAATAGTTCTCTGTTAATGATATTTTCAATTTAATTTAAGAAATTACGAGTTTAATGTGAAACATTAAATAATTTTTCTTTTTTTTTTGACGTTAGTAATTATGTTCATGTAAATAGTTTATTGAAACCAAATTTTAAATTACAATCAAACATAAAGAATTGAAATATAATACAAATAAAATATATTCAACTATTTCCTACCGCCTTTTCCTTTTCCTTTGCCCTTGCCTTTGCCTTTTCCTCGACGTTTTTGTTCTCTTTCTTTTTGCATCTCTTTTATTCTCCGTTGTTTTAAAATTTGTTCAGGTCTTTTCAATTCATTTTTAGCTTTTAACATTTTTTCTTTAACTTTCTTATTGTGCCTTCCCCAATGAGTGTGTGAATTTACTTGCACTAGAAAAAAAAATTTATTATTAAAACTTATTAATATAAGTAATATGGAATTGACAAACGTCGGTTGATTACCACCAATATACTTTAATTTTACGTAATAAATTAACTTACATTTTTTTATATCTTCTGGTTCGTCAACATCATCATCAAAATCGTTATTTAAGCTATCAATTTTTGATTTTTCTTTCCACTGTTTGTAACGGTTTGTCTTGTAAGAAGCTGAAATCCAAGTACCATTTTCCGTACGGATCTTTCCAATTTTTGAAGTCTATAAAATAGATAAAATAAAAAGTTATCATAAGTACTAAACCAAAGCTATAGTCTACAATGATGAAAAATTTATTATTTATATATTCACATACATTATTAACGGTAACCATTTTTTTCTTTTTTCTGTCCCATTTTTTCATTTGTTTCTGTTGCCGGAACGCGTCTTCATTATCACCAGTCAAGTCCATTTGCTCTCGCTCGGCTGATGTTGCAAAATTATTCACGGCAAGCCTGAAAAAAGGTTTAATGAATTATTAAATAAAGAACTAATTGTCAAGAAAAATTAACATTATTTTTAAATAATAGTAAATTAAAAATTACTAGTGGAAATAAAACTTACCCATCTTCAGTATGTTTATCTGGAGCAGAATAAGGAATATAAAAATCTTCATCACGAACACCACGTTTCTTTTTCTTAGGTTCTTTGTACAAGTCATCAATTTTTCTTTTCTTCGGCTTAACAACCTCCTTGAATGCATTACTAATTTCGTCATTTGTACTTGTATCAAGTTTTGATTCTTGTTTAATATTATTCACAATTTTCAACGTATTTTCTTTTCTTTCAGCTTGTTTAGATTTAAATTTTGTAATTACATCATTATGAAGTTCACGTTTTGCTGTCATTACTTTGTAATCGGTTGAAGACGGCTTTCTACATACTTCAAATACAGTCTATAAATAGAAATCATGTTAATTTGAATAAAAATTATACATCATTATTCTGATAATAACTATTTAAAATTATAAAATAATTACCCCTCGAGGTCTATAACTTTTCATTTGCGTCAATAAATCTGCAATCTTAGGTGCCATGTTCATAAATTCAGAATGCACACCAGCACTAGCTATATCTAGCTCTTTAACTCTTTTTATACTTGCTGTTGAAGCTGCTGGTCTTGAACGAATGTATTGTTGGTAAGCATTTTTACACACATTTTGCATATTCAACTGTTGAAAAATTAAAAAAAAATCAATTTAATCAGTTAATTATTTTAATATAAGTGAATCTTTGAAATTATATATAGTTTAAAATTTGGTCACAGGAATTTAGGATTTTAAGATTATAATATACAATATCAGTAAACTCACAAGGTCGGTATTATTATCGTGCCATGCAATCAATTCTGCGAGTTCCTGCTCGATCATAGACTGTGGCAATTTTCCGATAGCACTTTCAATACTTTTTTTCGATGATTCTGGTGGCACTATACTAAAAGGTAAACCTAAGAAAAGATTTAAATCCAGAAGATATGCATATTCATCATTAGAAACTATATTATACGCTGTTCCAGTTCTTCCAGCTCGAGCACAGCGTCCTATAAAAAAATAGCAGTTTTATTTAATGCACTGAAATTTTAAATAATTAATTTAGATTAAGTAATTCGTTTACTCACCAACACGATGAACAAACAGCTTACTCTTAGCTGGAAAATTAAAATTAATTACGTTATCCAAATGTGGAATATCAATTCCTCTTGCTGCTACATCTGTTACAACCAAAACTTTAACTACATTAGCTTTAAATTTAGCAGCATTAATTTTACGTGCTGAAGAGTCTAAATTTGAGTAAATGAAAGTATTTGTTATATTAGCATGGTCCAATATCTGTAATGAAAAATAATTCATTAATGAATATTCCACTTTCTGTTAAATTGTTTAACATAAATACAATTATTAAAAATTATTACCATGTGAATGTATTCGACATGATGCATAGTACTAGCAAAAACAATTGTTTGCGAATCTGGTTTAATTACATATTTAAGTAAGCACAGCAAAACCGCTACTTTTTCTTCTGGTCTACAAGTTATGAATGATAGTTTCAGTTCTTCTGGTAATTTGCTCTCGACATCCAAACGTATTAGAACTGGATCACTCAGACCAGCTTTTGCAAACTCAACTAAAACTTTAGGAAGTGTTGCCGAGATAAGTAGCGTTTGACGTGATTCTGGTAATCGATTCGCTATTTCATTAATTTGTTCTCCCCATCCCATTTCAAATAATCTAAATTAAAAAGAAAAAACATTTAAAGCTTTTAATGGTAAAATTATTTAAATACACATCTTCTCATAACACTAAGGTCAAAGAAGTCTATAACTTTTTGCTAGCTTTGTCAATTTAATAAAATCTAAAAATATTCATTTTACATTAATGTTAAATTGCTAGAATAATTGACAAAGATATCAACATTATATGATCTTTTAGTCTTAATACGCGAAGAAAACATTGAAGATATAAATGTAGTCGAAATTAATATAGATAGCTTACTGATCGGCTTCATCGTAAACAACATATTCAACATTATCCAATTTAAGATCCATTTCAATACAAATATGAAGAAAACGTCCAGGTGTTGCAACAAGAATATCTGGGTTGTTGTGAATACTTTCAAACTGTTCATCCATGCTGTCACCACCCAAAACAACAGCAGCTCTTAAATCCGTGTAATGAGCAAGACTTTTAATGAACTTCAATGTTTGTAATGCTAATTCACGGGTTGGGGATAAAATTAGTGCTCTCGCACCAACTTTCGGTTGTCTCATTTTTAATTTTTCAAGCATTGGAATTAAAAAACAAGCCGTCTTCCCGCTGCCTGTCCTCGCCATGGCAACAACATCTCGTCCTTCCAATGCCAATGGAATAGTCTATACATGAAAATACAATGTGAAATTGTCAATATTACCAGCAAATAAACATATTTATTAATTAAAAAAATATTTACTTTTCTCTGAATTGGTGTGGGGCGCTTGTAACCATTTGCAGTGATACCTTTAAGAACATTTTGACTTAATCCCATGCAGCCAAAAGCACCTGCTCCTTTCTTTTTAGTTTTTATCTCGGATGGTACATTGTTATTATATCCATCATCACTGTCTACTTCATTTGGATTATCAAATCCAATTATTTTAGTGTCTGTCATTTTCTTCCACTAACTACTTAATTAGTTAATATTAGTCTAAACAAAATAAAATTTTTGGTTTGAAAATTACGAATCCCACGTGTATATAGAATCCGAATTTAGATAAGAAACTATAGAGTATTTGGTATGGAAGGGGGAGAGTCCCTCTATAGTCTATAATTTAAATCAGAAATAATTCGGATACAGCAAGTATACTGTGATGTCATATCACGGTTTAGTTGAATCGCGACTGGCGCCGCCACGCGAGCACTGATGATACCCCTTTGATAGTGCGAAATTTAATATTAAATTTTATTTATAATTATAAGAAAACTTTTGGGAAAACCCCACAACTTAGGTCTAGACTTTTAGCTATTAGTAAAAAAAGGTTACTGTTAAAATGTATTTTTACTCTCTGAAAATTTATCACAATCGACTAGGAGTAATAAGATAGAAAAAAAGAGGATTAAGCCATAAATATATAAATTTACTACCTCATTGCTCTAGACATAAGTAATTATAGAAATATTAGAAAATATATTTTAATCTCTTAAGGAATATAAAATATTGTATAAAAAAATAAGAGAAGATAGTCTGAGCCGATTAGAGACCCTCATTTATGACGAGTCCAGTTCAACCATTCAGTCCGGTAAATTCCCAGGGATGATGAAACTTCGGACAAACTCTGCTGGCGAGCCCAGGTAGTTCAACAACGATGGTATGACATTTGTCCGAAAGGACATTTTTCCGAAAACAGATTTCGGGCGGTCGATAACTGACTAAAAAGTTAACCGGACAGCCAAGAGATGGCGCAGGCAGTTCTAAATTCGAAAAAATACCCTAATAGCCACCTTACCTATAACTTACTGTCAATCTACGTCCGCAATTTGAACGGAAAGAGTTGGCAAAGCGAGCGATTACCTATTAGTTACCTATAACTTACTCTGAAAATAGACGTCAAAACTTGCTGTACAAGTATTTCCGCCAAAAGGCCAGTACAGCGGAATACTCGGATGGTAGGGAGAGCCGCCCCCGCCACTTCTACTGCTGCGAGTCGGACTTATTGTTAGAAAATTCTAGTGAAGAACCAGAATAGTATTAGAGCTCAGACTTATCACCTCATTCCCCTTTTTTGTGTAAAGTCTATTTGAATATATAACTCAATTCAGTTAACCGAATTCCGTTTAATTACTTATTTAATTTATATTCACTTAGTATCATTTTCCCCATCCTACAAATTCCCGTTGATAAAAGTTATGAGTATTTCAATATTCCCGGGCGAATCAAAGACCACGTCGGTAATTTTAAATCTAAACAAAGATTTCTCTCGTTGTCCACCAGGAGGAGGACATAACAATACCAAAAATTATTATTATTAGTACTAACTCGGAGCGCGATATCCCGAATAAACATCAGCAGCAAAGTCACCCGATTATTGAACTGCCTCCTTGTGGACTGGGGTGTGGTTTGTAGTCACGCGGGATTTATTCAAATATGTTATTATTTATTAATTTTAGTTTACTATTGAAAGCTATTAGATGACATTAATGAAAAAGATAACTTTAGGTAAGGAGTTTAATTTTGAATGATAATTGAATAATTATTGGAGAGCTTGATTTATTCAGGATTCTGAAATACAGTATATACTTAGTTATAGCTTTCAGGAAAAAATAAAGTTACAAAGAATAAGCTTGAATTCTATTTTATTTTATTATTATTATTCAATATATTCGATCACCATTTTTTCTGACTTTTAAGTTTCAAGTTGATTAATTTCATATAAAAAAATTTGATAGAAATATGATGTACTTGGAATTAATATTAATGTCCGCATGTAGAAAATGAATTCAAATTATTTCTATTTCACTCTCTTATTGCAATAAAATTGAAGTAAGGCAATTGCCTTTTTTATAAATTTTCATCATAAAACTTACTTTCATAAATATATTAGTTTATGTATTATTTAAAAAAAATTTCAAAATTAAAAATTATAATTTAATATAGCCTATGTCACCCGGGGATAATGTAGCTTCCAAAACAGTGAAAGAATTTTTCGAATCGGTTCAGTAGTTTCGGAGCCTATTCAATGCAAACAAACAAACAATCAAATCTTTCCTCTTTAAAATATTTAGTACTTATAGATAAACAAATATTAATAATTTATACTTTTATTTTGATAATCGTTTAATTTTTGGGAAGCGTTGATGAAGAAAAAACATAAATTATTGATTAATATAGTTGAATAGCATGTACTTGCAAAGTTTGATTATCCATCGACTAAAGATGTAAGCAATAAAATAGAAAATTTTTTTTCATATAATCCAAATGCACATTCAATAGATACCCTGATTAGAAAAAGGAATTTGGAAATATTACCTCAATACAAAATGTATATCTATATGTTGTTTAGAACAAACCTTTTTTAATCTTTTCAAATTGTTTGACTCGATTAAAATTTTTTTTCTAATCAAGGTATATCCGAGTAAATAAATAACAAAAATAATGATTTTTATTATATGAAATCTCTAACTAAGAATGATAGGTTCATTTTACTCCAAATTAATTAAATGTTAGTCGAGACACAGAAAAAAAAACACAAACAACTATCTGGCTATAGTGTTGAAGTTTCAAATGTGGCAATAATAATATATGTATAGTAGGGTGTGCCAAAATGTAACTTCCGTGGAGAACCTTTTAAAATTGGAATTTTGAGTTCCACTTTTAACAGCAGCTGTGTTTGGGTATTTCCTGAGATATTTCGGGTTGAGAGAATTCATTTGATTATTTATAGGATTTTTAACAGGAGATTTAATTGGGCACTTCCAGCCAAATTTTGAATTTTCACCGGAAATACCCAAACTAAGCTTCTGTTAAAAAATTCTATGAAAATCAAATACATTGTCTCACACCAAAATATATCAGGAAATGCCCAAACGCAGCCCCTGTTAAAAGCGAAACTCAAAATTCCAATTTTAAAAGGTTCTCCACGAGAGTTACATTTTGGCACACCCTAATGTATAGTAATCTTAACAGGCTAAGTCTTGTAATTAAAAATCGATGTATTAAAATATACCAATTATTTAACAATTTTTTAACTAAAGATAACTCTAATAATTATCTGAAATGTGATTTAAATTTTTCATCCGTATAAAGTCGGCGTAATCTTGCTTATCAACAAAAGTTTCAAGTTTTTCGGCAAAAGTTCTTTTTTAATAGAAGAATTAAGGAGTTGAGCGAAGTAATATTATCGATATATCTCATCACCACTACCTTTAATAATTTTTAATTCATCACTATCATCAGATTTTTCATTAATATTTTCCAATGGATTAATTATAATTTGAAAGTATTTAAAAAGAATGATATTTTGTTATGGAGTCTGAGTATTCAAAAAGTCAACATAAACGCGCGTATTAGTACTTCTAAGCGTGAGCGTTGAGAGCGTTTAACCGCTCGACCTGAGTGCGCCCTAATTTATAAAAAAACTCTATAGTTTCTGCTGGCTTAAATGCATTCATGTGAATGTCTGTCGCTATTGGTTGAAAATAAATTGTCTGCCTCTCCCAAAAAAAAGTCAAGCTAATAATAACAATAACAATGTATGTACAAATGTGTAGCCTGTAAAAATTATATTATTTCATTAAAAAAAAATATATAATACAAGCAAATATCTTTTTTTTTTATTAGGCATTCAATTATGATAATTATTTTAAAAATACAAAAAAAAAAATTTAATATTTCATATATTCTTTAGAGACAATCTCATTTCTCTGTTATAATCTTATTTATTTGTTTTTTTTTTTTTTTTAATCTACAGATATACAAGGAAAGGAGTGTGACGACACACAAAAGACGGCCTTGCGCGCTGTATAATTTGCAAAATCACATGCACACTTTCTATCGGCATTTAAAATGTCTCACAATTGCAATTATTCTTCTTACAGATTTCTCCTTCTCGAATTTTAATTTTATTCTATAGAAAAAATAATACTTTTAGAAAATAAATAAATTTATTGAAACAAATAAATGGAGCCACGAGAGATTTTTATTCGTGAGCGCCGGCAGCCGTCTATTGATCGGTGAAAAAATAATTGCAATTTAGTTAAAAACATCTCTATTATCTTCAATTCAATAAATAATTTGAGTATTTGAATAAAATTAACCGTGAAGAAATAAATAATTGAGTAAAAGTATTATTAAAAAGTAATAAAACAGATAAAAAGTAGTAGTGTTGTAAATAAAATTTAAATTTGGCGCTTGAATCCTTGAAACTCGGGCTGTGGACCCCGTGGCGCGTTGTTGTGATCTAACATGGCGGAGAGTAGTGTTGTGGCTATTGAGTGTCTACGTCAATTTTAATAGAATAAATATCTACGACCTGGATAGGCACCTGCGACGATGCCCAATACTTGTGTGTTAACTATAACAAATATTAAGAAGATAAAACACTAAAAAAATCAGAGGTTATAATTTTGAGTGTAATTATTATTGATAAGTATATTTTTATTGTACCGCGAGACCGCTCTCTCATCGGTAGGATATTTATCGTACACAGCGGTGCGCAAGAGTATATAAATTCATCATTTTTTTAGTGTGGGGGTTATTTTATTTGGCCTGTAAGATATTATTTAATGTCAATTAAACATTAATCTAACGCAATATATGATTAAAAATTTTAATTTTCAAATAAGTAACTCTAATTAACAATAAAATACTCATTATTCCCGCGTATAAATTGTATGTAACAACTGTAATTATCATCTTATGTGCTGTATATGATTGTGTGGCATCTTACGATCGAGAGCGGGCTTATGCAACAAGGCTGCATAAATATACAAAACTTTGTAAACAAAATATTTATTTGGATACACATTATACATATAAATATTAAATTTTTATTGATGAGCTGATGAATTGCTTTACAAAAAAACTTACTATTAAAATAATATTTACATAATTTATTAATTAATAATTGGTTTGATAATAATATAACATAATATAATATTATTAATTTTAGTTTCTGAGTGACTAACGGACATTGTAAAATGCACGTTTGATCAACGACAATCACCGGTTAAAAGTAGTGTGCTGAGTACCGTTACTCCAAAGTACTCTGCAAGAATCGCTGCTACGTACGATCGGCTAAAATAAAAACTTCAACATGCTCTTGTTTTAAAATCATCCTGGTAACTTCAAGTATATTTACGTCTATTTGCGAATGCAACAACGGTTGTCAGCTGTCAAGAGGAAAAAATTTAACCAGCATTATTGGGTGATTGTGACGACATTAACTACTCAATGATAATATTAGGTTTACTTAAATGTCGTGACAAAATAACATTATCATCATTGTCATTAATATTTAGATCATACAAAAATGCCATTCACATAATAATTATCACTGCAAACACAATATAGTAGTGTGTATTTTATTCATAATTTTTTTTTTTAACACTTTAAACAGATAATGATGATCCGTCTATATCATGCTT
Source organism: Cotesia glomerata (assembly GCF_020080835.1). Lineage (NCBI taxonomy): Eukaryota > Metazoa > Arthropoda > Insecta > Hymenoptera > Braconidae > Cotesia > Cotesia glomerata. The sequence continues at coordinate 24,439,542 of NC_058158.1, read as the reverse complement.
GTTGTGCTAGTAAATTTTTATAAATTATTGGTAGGAAAATTCAACAGCTGATTTTATTTCATCTTAATATATTTTTTTTTGTCCGTTTAATGTTATAAATATTTATATAGATGATAATAATATATTAAAGAAAAAGTGCGGACGAATTGTATTAAAAAAAAAAAATTATTAAAAATCAAGAAGTAATTGAAGTAACAGTGATTGTAATAAAGAGGTGAAGGCATGCTAGTTAGTAAACAGTAATACAAAAACATTAAGTGTGACAATTAACGTGCAAAATGACTGATACAAGAAGGCGAGTGAAGCTTTATGCTTTAAATGCTGATAGACAGTGGGATGATCGTGGTACTGGACATGTATCATCATCTTATGTAGACAGACTTAAAGGGATCTCATTGTTGGTCAGAGCTGAGAGTGATGGTTCTGTTTTATTAGAAAGTAAAATTCAGCCAGATACTGCATATCAAAAACAACAGGTTTGATAATTTATATTTTTTAATTTAATTATATTATTTATGTAATTGAATTCTACACTGATATTTTTAAATTTATGTTTTTTAGGATACCCTGATTGTTTGGTCGGAAGGAGATAATTTTGATCTTGCTTTGAGCTTTCAAGAGAAAGCAGGTTGCGATGAAATATGGGAAAAAATATGTCAAGTTCAAGGTAAAGATCCATCAGTCGAAATAACACAAGATATCGTTGAAGAATCAGAAGATGAACGATTTGACGATATGTCTGACTCGGCACCGCCGATTGAATTACCACCGTGTGAATTAAGTCGTCTTGAAGATATCAATGAACTTATTGGCAATTGTTTATCAACGCCCGTACGAAAAGAAAAATTAGCCATGGCAATTGAATCTGAAGGTTATATTAAAAAATTGTTAAATTTGTTTCATACATGCGAGGATCTTGAAAATATTGAAGGTTTACATCATTTATATGATATATTCAAAAATATTTTCTTATTAAATAAAAATGCCCTATTTGAGGTAATGTTTAGTGAGGATGTGATTTTTGATGTAGTGGGTTGTTTAGAATATGAGCCTTCATTACCACAACCAAAGAGGCATCGAGAGTATCTACGGCAGTTAGCAAGATTTAAACAAGCTATTCCAATTACAAATCCTGAATTGTTAGCTAAAATCCACCAAACCTATCGTGTCCAGTACATACAAGATGTAGTTCTACCAACACCAAGTGTATTTGAGGACAATATGCTCAGTACACTAAGTAGCTTTATATTTTTTAATAAAGTTGAAATAGTTACTTTAATTCAAGACGATGAAAGGTTTTTAACAGAATTATTTCGACAGTTAACCGACGAATCGACGTTAATATGTAAGCGTCGTGATTTAGTTTTGTTTCTCAAAGAGTTTTGTAATTTTTCACAAAATCTTCAACCACAAGGCAAAGAAGCGTTTTATCGAACATTGACAGCACTTGGTATTTTACCAGCACTTGAAATAACATTAGCAATAAATGATGCCCAAACTAAAACAGCTAGTATAGATATACTGACTTACATTGTTGAATATTCACCAAGTGTTGTTAGGGATTATACTTTACAACAAATAAATAACACTGAACAAGATCAAATGTTGATAAATGTTATAGTGGCTCAACTTGTTGGTGATACAGATCCAGAATTAGGTGGTGCTGTACAACTTGCTGGTGTTTTACGATTATTACTTGACCCGGAAAATATGTTGGCTTCTGTCAATAAATCTGAGAAGACTGACTTCCTTAATTATTTCTACAAAAACAGTATCATAACACTGATTGAACCATTATTAGCCAACACTGTTGGTGATAAACCAGTCCGTGAAGATTATCGCACAGTACAGTTGCTAGGATTGATTCTCGAATTATTATCATTTTGTGTTGAACATCACATGTATCAAATTAAAAACTGCATTTTAAACAAAGATTTATTACGAAGAATATTAATCCTAATGAAATCAACGCATACCTTTTTGGTATTATGTGCATTGAGGTTTATGCGTAAAATAATTGCATTAAAAGATGAATTTTATAATAGATATATTATAAAGGGCAATTTATTCGCACCTGTATTTGATGCATTTGTAAGAAATAATGGTAGATATAATCTTCTGGATTCAGCTATACTCGAAATGTTTGAATTTATTAAATTGGTAATTATTTACTTTCTTTTTTAATTAACATTAATTTGTTATTTGTCATTAATAATGCTATAAATATATATTTTTTTCTCTTTTATTAGGAGGACATAAAATCTTTGTGTTCACATGTTGTTGAAAATTTCTCCAAAGAATTAGAAGCAATCGACTACGTACAAACATTTAAGGCATTAAAATCAAGGTATGAACAGCATCAGGATAAACTTAAGGATCGTGATAGAGCTACTCTCGAGAGGTATGTTGATAATCAACTACCGCGGGATCAGATAGACTCTGATAGTATTATCACGAGTTTATATTTATAAATTTTATATTAATATATGTATGCTTTATTATTAACACAGTGTACCATCGATTTTACGCAACAGCCGGTATAGACGGGACCAACGGCAGCTAGATGAAGATGAGGAAATGTGGTTTAATGAAGAGGAAGATTTCGATGAGGGTGAAGCTGTTGTTCCAGCTGCTGCGGCTGATCTTGTACCACCGGCATCAGCTAAAAAACAACCACCGAGTCCTAACTCTGCACCTAATCCTATCCCTGCAGATTCTAAAAGCCAACAACAGCAGACTGTGCTGAATAATAATACCGCTAATAATACCTCGACAACGCAACAGTCTCAAGTTAATAGTAGTAGTCCCACGGAGAATGAATCTTCGATTTCTGCTGGAATTATTGCCAGCTCCACAGACGATAGTGAGAAAGTAGGAACGACAGTTTTCAAAAAGGTAAAATATTTAATTAATATTAAAAAGTTTTTATTTATAAATTAATTTGTTGATATATCTTTTGAACATTAACTAAATTAAATTTTTTTTTTTTTTTTTTTTTTACAGGGGTTGGTCGATTATGAAGGTGACTCTGATGAAGATGATGAAGATTCAGAATTAAATCCTTCTCCCAAAAGACAGCGACTTGCATAGTAGATAAATCATCAAAGAGCAGTAATAGTGCTACGACTATCGATCGCCGTCGCTGTTCTTCCCTCTGATATATTTATACTCAAATTAATTTAAAATTATTTTGATCTATTTCGTTTATATAAAGTCAATAACAAATAGGTCAAAATTAAATAATCTTAATCATGTGTCTTTAGACAGATACTCGAGTATGTTTAACTACATAAGAGGGGAAATATATATTTTTTAACTTTAGTGCATTGTGAACATTGACAACTGTCTGTGCTAATTTCTTGTACAGTTAACTAAGAAAAGAACAGCCATACAGGAGAATTTAAAGGATATTGATATTAATAATAATTATTAAAATAATAATTATAAATATAATGATAATACTAGATCAAGAGATAAAAAGTGAAGAGGATAACTTTAAGAAATAATAAGAATAATTAAATTAAGAATTATTAACGCGGATCAAGTTAAGGTAGCGTTGATTATAAATTTGTAAAACTTTGAATTTTTTTCTTAAAAATAATTAAGAATTTATTACTAAACCGCTTATTGTATGACTATGTTGTGTAAAGATATAGTAAATTTCAACATAAAAATATCATCAATTTATTTCACTGGTTTAGTGTATTCCCATTTGTTGAAAGTAAAATCACTTTTTAATATTTACTTAATAAATTCATAAAAAATGCATGTACAATTAATTAATTATAATCGTAATAAGTTGGTTAATAACATATAATTGATATTTTTTATTCAAATTATTTAAGAATATCATTACCCATACCAATAGAAAATTATGAAAAATTGTGCAAATTGTTTTTTTCTTTTTTACTGAAAAATTAAACTTATTAAAAATTTATTTATTAGAAATTTCTTTGGTAGCTTGATTTATAAAATATAAAATTTATAAATAATTTAATGGTAAAGTGGTGAATGAGTGTTAAAGAGTTTAAAATCTAGTGCTAATTAATTGATGAATCTTTAATGACTTTTTGGCAAATGGTTTTATCCTTTGATAACTAAAAATTTAAATGTCATTCATCACTCGTAATACTGTCAATTGTATTATTGTTTATTTTTTCTTGATAATTAAAACGCCATACCAATCAAATACTTCCGCGTTAACTGGACTATTGTGATAAGATATCGATATTTTTTCCTCTTGATTTAAAAATTTTTTTTTCTTTTTGATCCGATAGTTTTCCTGTTTAATTTATTTCAAATCAAGACCAAACCGCTGCTCCATAATGATAAATTTTTCTAAATTAATACAATACAGAAACAAATGTAAGTTAGTGTACAGGTTTTTACTGTTTTATTATCCATAAGATTTATAAATATAAAAGATATATATACACATACACACGTAGACTATATATATAGTGTACGTGTCTCTGTGTAAAATTCAATGATTAAACACAGCCAGAAAAGATATGTTGAGTTTTTTTTTTGAAGCGGTGACTGTGAAATATAATTTATAATTATTAAAATATGAACTTTATTATAACAATTTGTACATAACAATCCGCAGGCTGATCTGACAAAAAAGTGTGACGAAATGATAACAATTAATTAATTATCTATTGAAAAAATAAAAACGGCGTATTAAATTAATAAAAATTACTTCAACGTGTTTTACTGTATTTAAAAGAAAATATTGAGTAATTATCTGGAAATGAACAAGACATTATTGTTAGTATGGTAAATTAATAAAGTAAGTTAATGTGTAAAGTACAAGTCAAATTTTAAAATTAACTTTTTAATTTAAAAACTAAATATTTGATAGATTAGTAATTTTATGTTAATAGAAATGATTCGTAATTTTTATTGGGTATAATTATTAATTCAAAAATATTTAAGTTTAAAGATAAGAATATAAGCATCACATAAACAATTAAAAAGAAAATAAATAATTAAAAGTGTTTATATAATTTATATAAAAAGTAATGAAATAACTTGATTTCTTTATATAAACACTCATAGTTATTTATTTCTTTAGTAATAATAAATAAGTAAAATACGATGGAGTGTTTTCGTATATATATGATGCAAAATGATTCAGATTCTGTTGCGATTGTGAAATTCTATACTGTTGAAAAAATTTATTACAGAAACAAGTATCGCATAATATATTTCACGTACATAGTTATGCTAAACAATATTTTATCTTCACAAGAAACAAATATCAAACAAATTTTCGTACATTGCAAAATGAATTTTATTTTTGTAAATAATTACAAAAGTTTTTTAACGATACAAATAAATTAATTACATTAGTTAATGTTGTAAAAAGGATTTCACTTTCTTAAAATAATGTTTTATAAGGCCTAAAATTTATTTTGGTCGATTGGCAATTAAAACAAATTTGAATAAAAATTTAGAGTTTTGATAATGATTAATGCGTGATCAAGACGGATTTCTGAAACATTTTGTATTAACAATACTGACCCATTGATCACTATAGATTTTACAAATGTTACATCGATATAATTATAATATTAATTATAATAAAGAAACAAAAAATAACATTACATATAGGAATATCTCATTATCATATTTTAAATATTCAATATTTTATATTTATTATAATAAGTCACATCATTCACCTTTGATTTTTACTCTTTCGAATTTTTTTTTTTTTTTTTTTCAAATAAGTATTGCACAAAATTTTTATAGAAGATGAATAATTTGTGACCTTTGTATACAATATAACTATATAAAATGATTGAGTGTGCATCAAGTGAATCATAAAGTTTAACAAAAAGATAAAAATATTAAAATGACAAAACAAATATCTTGCATTTTATTTTTCCAAAATTCATAGAAGCAACGATGATTCGTAGACAAATCCTAAATAAAATAAAATAAAAAAAAAAAAAAGTATTTGTAATTATCATTATAAGAAATTTTCAAAACATAAATAACTTGATTATGAAAGTGGGTTAGAGAAAGAGTTAAATGATAATTTTAAGCAGAGTGTTAGTTTTTTTATATGTAATCAAATCACTAATCATTATCAACATTTGCTGAGTTATTAATTTTGGTTTAACATGACATATGTGAGATTGTAAATAATTGATCAAATTTAAATGAATAATTTTAGTCGTACATTAAAATATAGTAATTGAACGTACAATAAAAGATAGATTTAAACAATCAATACAATTGGTACAAATAAAATATGAGCATTTCGATGCTACGAATCTCATGCTATACATGAATTCCGCAATGAAAAATAGAAAGTGGTATGATGAGAATGTGTTGTAGAAGTGCGTGAAGTATTTAATTGAATAAATTTTAATTCAAACGAATTATTGATTACCGTGAGTAAGTCTCGTTAATTTGTTAACGAAACTCTAATAGATTTTCTGATTATTAACAGTAATTTTATAAGTAATATCAGGTTATAAAAAATGTTATGTTTTATTGGCGGACAACCTCTGCTCTCAGACGTGCTGCAAGAGCTTTACGAACTTGAAGAATTGATGGATCGATAGCTTGAGAATTTTCTAAATCTTGTTTACCTTGCATCGTTGCTTCAGCAACATTTCTAGCTGAGCTTGGACGTGCCTTTGTCATCTCCAATCTTTGATTACGAGCTTGTTTTTTCAGTGCTACTAGTTTGTCTCTTCGTGCTTTTAGATAATTTTCTCTTTTTTTCATATCTTCTTCACTTTCATCTTGTTTTTCATTTAGTTTCTATAATTTTATTTATAAAATTAACAAATCTTAAACTATTTATAGTTAAAAAATGATGAGTATTAATTTATGTTATTTGAGAAAAAAAAAGATATACCGTTTCAGCTTGAAGGTCTGGCTTTTCATCTTCTTCCTTTGGTATTGGGGCAAGTGGAGTTAATATTCTCGCTGGTTTAAGCAATGGTAATTTTACAGGCTTTGAACTAGACTCGATTGGTTGATCGACATTTTCTACCGTCTCAACTGGTGGATCTGTTAGTTGCACTGAAGTTCGTATCGTTTCTTCCAACACGGCTCGTTCGTTTTGATACTGATTGTACAAGATTTCGTGGGCTTTTTCGAGATCTTTTTCTGCCTCAACAAGATTATCGTCATCTTCTTCTTGTTCAAGTTCTTGAATTTTTTTCCTAAATAAGATTATAAATATAAATATAATTATTAAACTAATATAGTCAATTAACGCTTAAGATGATAAAGATATTAATTTTACTGTAATATTTCTTCCATAGCAAGTTCATCATCAGGGAGCTCTTCAGTATTATAAGTTAACGATGAAGGAGTAAGTCCAAATTTTTGTTCCAACATGTTGAGGGCTTGTAATTGTAACTCCAAGTTTTTTTGTATCATCATTCTTTTGAATATTTCATATTCATTGGCGGCCCAAATTTGTTCAAAAAGAGACTAAAATTTTAAATAAAAAAATAATTTACTTTTATTTTTCAAATTAATATAATTAAAAAAAAAAATAAAGACTTACCTGTTGAAAGTTAATAGGCATTCTCGTTTGTTTATTTACCGTACATGCATGTTCAAATTGCTCTGGTGTAATTCTCATATCTTCCATGTAACATCCTAATAATAAATCAACCAAATTTTTATATTCTTGGTAAACTTCATGATATTCTTCACTGTCTTGTGTATCTGCTTCAAAAACTGATTAAAAAGCAATATTTTTCAATTATTATTAATTTATTGAAATTAAGGACTATTAGTAACAAAAAGTCTTACTGAGAGATCTTTCTTCGATAAATGTCAAGAGAGGTGCTGACCATATTGGACCTTGAAGAAATCCTACTAATGAATCAAACACCCAACCACTATCTTCTTGAGCCATTATTGTTTTGAACTTTTTTTATATTTATTAGCTAATATAGCGAAAAATAAAATATCTAAGTGTCTTTTTGATTTTAGAATGAAAAAAAAAAACACAGAAAATGTTAACAATCCCTTCTGATAGAACAGCAACCGCAATGCCTCGACTATTGGGTGTTACTATGGTAACATTAATCAAAACATTAATATGACTATACTTACACTCGTCAATCATCATCTGAATTAGATATAAATTATTTATACCGGGTTAAAGTTTGTTCGTAAATTATTGAAACGATTAATCAATAAAATATTGAATAATTTTTTAGGATTTATGAAGCATACAGTTTTTTAAATAATTAATGATGATTTTTGTCATTTTTAAAGTTTCAGTTCAGTTATTGTAAATAATTATAATTATTTTTAATAATAGATCAAAAATATTAAAAATTATTTATTAAAAAAAATTTAAAATTAATTTTCAGATCTCTGGATGATTTGTTGATGAAAAATACTTTTGATTATGAGTTTTTCTCAAAATACCACACTCTATAGCAAAATGAGGTAATTATTTAATAATTTTTTAATATTTTATTGTTATTTTATTATTTAATTGGTTTAATAAAAATTATACCATGATAATTTAAATTCATCTTTATATTATTATGACAACAATAGTTTTTATTTATGATACTGAATGATCAGCAAACATCTGACAATTCTATTGATTTAAATTAAAAATTAATTATAAAAAAAAATATTTTTCAAAAATTTGCACTTGTAATTTTTTTTCAATTTCTAAATATGGAATTTTTTTATTAAAAATTTTTCATAATAATTTAGTAGTTATAAAAATCCAAAAAAATTGATAGATATCTTTTAAATTCAGTATTATTTTTATTTTTTCTATTTACTATCAAATAATTCATAATGACTTGATTTGCCGCCGAATCACAAGCGCATGACTTAGAAGAGTGTGGGAATGCCATTGGAATTATGTTTAATTCAATCAACCCGGCATTTGTTTACTAGTTATTATTTCTAATTTCAAAAACAGTAAAATTAAAAAAATAATTATTAAAAATGTCGAAAGTAGCATCACGTTTAAAGTCAGCAAAAAAATTAATGGAAAAAGTAGATCATAGTTCTAAATTACATACAGAAATACCGGCTGGTTTAGCATCTCCAAGTCCACCTCTTGGCTCACAATTAGGACAGGTTAGTTTTTTTTCTAATTTATTAAAAATTAATATCCCACATAATTATTTATACTTTACCGTATTTTGTGATTTCAGAGAAATATAAATATTGCCAATTTTGTGAAAGAATTTAATCAAAAAACAGAACATTTGAAAGAAGGCATACCAATACCATGTAGGGTTAAGGTAAATTCTGATAGAACTTATGATCTTGTAATGCATAAACCTCCGACATCGTATTACCTAATGCAGGCTGCTGGTATTCAGAGAGGTGCTATGAACTCAGGTAAAAATATAAATACATATTTTTTTAATGTTATCCTCATAAATTAATTTTCTTTTGAGGATGACTTACTAATAAATAGTTGATCAAAGGTTTGGAGAAAAATAAATAATTCGATAAGCAAGTTAATTTTGAGATTGATTTATTGGCAAATATTTTAATTTTTAACTGCAAAAACTTTATGACTTTAAATTGTATCACAGAAGCTTTTAATACCTTCGAATTTCAGTTTTAGGCAAAGCAAAAAAATTAAATTTTTAGAAATTTTAAAAAACTATAAATGTAATTTTTCAAAAATAATTTTGTAGAAATGATTTATTTGTAAAGTTAAATCCAAAAATGATAAAATGTCTGCTAATTTCATTGTCTCTATTAGAGTGATCACATATAAGCAAATGATTCTGAAAACTCTAAATGTCTGACAATTGTTAAGTTTTTAAATCAATCATAATTAGAAAATAAAATTACTAAACGCATGCTAAGAAAAACTTTTAAAATATTTTATATGTACTTTTTTCTTTTTTTTTTTTTGTTTTAATTTATAGGCCGCAGTTGAGTAAGAAAGAATAATACATAAAATTTGATCAGTTTAATTTTTTTTTAAATCTAGGTATCAATACTTTTTAAAAGTTAAGACTTCATTAGAGTTAAAGAGAAAAATGAATTTTTGGTTCTTAACTAAAATATGCTCTTCTTAGAAGTTGATCTGCAGTAAAATATCTGTTAAATATTAAACTACAGGAAATAAATGAACCTATTAATTTAATGACACATATTTCCTTTTTACCTGGCTACTACCAATTTTTTTTTCTTTTAATATTTATTAAACTTACGAATGCCTATCGATTTTATTATCATTTTATTTAGTTTTTTGTGTAATTAGTTGTATTTAGAAACCAAAAAAATTTATAAATAAATATGATGACTGATAAAATTTGAATCACTATCTATTAATATTGAAAATTACATATGTATAGTTTTTTATTGTCCAGTATTATGGTCGTTTTTTGTCTAAAAAATAAATAATTTATTTGCTTTGTTTCAGGAAAAGAAACTTCCGGTAAAATAACTTTAAAACATCTATATGAAATAGCTAAAATAAAATCTGAAGATCCACCATTAAGTTTGCTGACACTGGAACAAATAACACAGATGTTTGTTGGTATAGCTAGAACGATAGGTATTCAAATAGTTCGTGACTTAGATGCTGATGAATATGCTAAATTTTTAAAAGAACGAGAAGTTATTGTTGCTGAGCAAAAGAAAGCAATTCAGGAGGCGAAGGAAGCTAAGATGTTACGAACAGCGTAGTTTATGTTACTGGTAATAGTGTTTAAAATATATTTAATTGTAATCTATTATTCGCATTTGCTTTTTATCTTTAAGAATAAAATCTTTATTTCAATCAAATTATATTTAATTTTAATATCCAAATCGATTTTATATAAAATTTAAAAAATCCAAAAAAAGATAAAATAAATTTTGTCTTTTTCAAATAAAGAAATACAGGGAAAGGGGATTTTGTTTTGTCCATTTTTAAGCATGTAAGAGTCAATCACCTAAAAATTAAGAGTACCAAATCCCATCAAGATCGGTTCAGAATTGAAGACGTTATCCTAATGATATGATGGGTTGTGTTACACTCTTACATAAATTCTAATTTTTTGCCAATATTATCTTGGAAAGTAGCCTACATTATTATAATATGTCATCCTACGAGCAAATGTAATATTTAGTTTTTTCTGTTATAATTACACACTATTTTTACAACATTAAGTCTACAACAATAACAAATAAGTAGTGAAGAGGAAAAGGTTTAAGAAGAAATAAAAAATTCAGTCATAAGTTGTTATTGGAAATGGTTTTATTGGATAATATTAAGTCTTTTATTCTCAAGATTCAATAATTTATTATTTTATTCTAAAGATTTCTAATATTTACGTAATCAGTTTAAGGTAGAACTGAAAATGCACATTTTTATAAATTTTATTAATTTTCACAGCCAAAGAGTTTAATGTATTAAAATAACTTTCACTTATTTCAATTAATTTGATGCTTGTAAAAAAAATCACACAAATTTTTTTTTTTTATTTGTCAGTCTTAACTGTTTTTTTATCTCACAATTTTTTGTTTGTAAATAAGAATTTTAAATTAAAATGTAAATACGATTTTTGTTTTGATATTCAAATTTAATCAGTGTCAAAAATTTGGCATTTATTATAAAACTTAATTGAAAATAAACAAAACAAAGTATATTTACGATAATTGTCAATATACATTGAGAAATTTATTTGCGAATAGCATAGTGCTCTGGTATTAAAATTCTATTATATAAGTAAATTAAAAGAGTAATTCTTTAGTGAAATAATAATTAATTAGTGTATAATATTGAGAAAAAAAAGTTAAAAATATAAGTGAAAGTTAATGTGCGAAGTTTTCTTCAATTTTTCATCTAATTTCATTTTATATGAAATTTGTAGTAAAAAGAAACATGCACTTTTCATTGTGTAAGTTGTAATGTGTTCGAGAGCATTATTTTACTCGTTATTTTAGAAAGATGATGATCAGTTCCCATCATGCAGTCTAGTCCCGTTTGTGTCCAAGTCCCACACCGAAAATGTAAATTTAGGTCTCACGTTCTCAGATTTTATTCCCATACCAAAGTTCATTTATTAATTTTCATTTTCCCACGCTGTTGTAAGAAGGGAGTTATAATTTATGAAATGTCTTATAAGAGCTGCATTACAATCTATTATAGTTAGTATTTAAAATACTTTCTATTTTTTGCGTTTATTTACCACAGCAAAAAGATTTTTTGTTTGTGATTTTATGTTTCATTGATTCCTTCCAAGTATGATTTGGTAATCTTCATTGTTAACCCGATTATTAGAATTTTAAAGAATTTCATTTGAATTTATGTATTTGTTGATTAAATGATCACGTGAATGTCTTCTCGTCTCAATTGATTTATTCAAGATTTATCATGTTATTATATTCCGGTTTTGTCGAGTTTCATTTAAATTGTCGATGTAATTAACAAAGATCGGACAATATTCGATATTTTAACGTATATAGTGTCACAAACTAATTTTTATTAAAATTTTGCTGAATTATCGATAAGTACTGCTTAATATTTACAACTGCAATGTTGTAAATGCATTTTTTGATAAATGCTGTTAACAAATCAATATTTTTTAAAGTTTAATTTGTCAATAATTTCAAAGTCCACGAACTTTCTTTGATGATGTACAATAAAGTTTATAAAAGAAAAACAATACTTGACAAGATAATGATTGATAATAAAAGAGTTCTACTATATATATATTACAGCATTAAATAATGTCAGAAATTCTTTCTATTTTAATAAATCACGTATCTCTGTCAATTGAAAAATCAATGTCACGAAAAAAAAAAAATTTGCGTAGAAGTTGACAAAGAAAAATATTTTCATTAATGTTAGTAATTATTACAGATCACTAACGATATTTTTCTGAATTTTTTTTTTTTGATAAAATTGATTCGAAATTTGCCAAAAATCGATAAATAAACTATTATATATCTTTCGGTTCTAATGAACTCACATCGCGTATGTGTCACGAGTAAGATTTTTTTTATCGTTAAATTTAGTAAATGAAAATCGACGGTGATTTATATTGATCGTTTATATCACGTTAAAAATGTCGACGAACGTTTGCAATCCCACGACGACCTGCGGCGAAGTCCTCTTCATCTTGATCCTCTTCATCACTCGAAGTCCCTCGAAGTCCTACAGCATCCGTCCGGAAGCTCCATCCTCTTCTACGACGTCTTCTTTCTTCTGCGCTGGCCTGAAAACCCCCCAGATACCCCTTTCTTTTTTTGTCATTTAGATCTTTTTTTTTTTATTTTTTTCTTTTGTAATTTTTGTACTAAAAAAAATTTATTTTTCTTTTGTTTTTTTTTTTTTTGCATATTTTTTTTTTTTAATTTTTCTCTTTCGTAATTTTTTTACTCAAAAAAAATTTTTTTTTTTTTTTTTTTTTGCATATTTTTTTTTCTTTTTTTTTTTTTTTTTTAATTTTGTTTCCTTAATCTTTTTAATTGTACTTTTTAAATACTTTCATTTTTTTTTGTTTTATATATTTTTTTTCTTTTTTACTTTTTTTTTTTCTTTTTCATTTTTTTTAAATGTTAGATAACAAAAAAACAAACATAAAATGAAATTGTTAAAAAAATAATCCTCGAAATAAGTGATTGCGAGTCCAATATGTATAATCATATCTGCAACAAAAAAACAAGTATATATTTTTAGTAAAAGTCTTTACAAATCAACTCATAGAATACCAAATTAATGACAATAATAAAATAACTTACTTAAAAAAATAAAAAGAAGATACGTTTTAGCTGGAACTCTGCATTCATCCGGATGCCCCAGTCAGATTCCTGCTCAAAGAAAATCCTTAACCCTTTCGTCTATTGAACTATCACCAAGACCGTCTCGACCGTGTGCGTTCAGGTGTGCTCGGGTGTACGAAATAAGCCCCAGGTAACGCGTGTCCCGTCGACAAGAGAGTCTCAAACCGCCAAGGAAACCCATGCGAGTGTGTCTGATGCCGTTATCACGCCGCAATTCCGGAAGATCTGCTGCTGGGAGTCAGACCGCAACCGGGCGATGAACTCGGATGTGAATTCTATGCCCTATCTAAGACGATGGCTGGACTCCGAAGACCATCGGGATGAGATGAAGAATGAACGAACGCCCAACTGTGCTAGCTCACGACCAAACCTCTCAGCCAGGTCTGCTTATCACCGTCCAACCATCACCATCCTCATGTCTCAAACTGTTTTAGAAGTCAGTCTCCAAGTAGTTTTCTAAAAACACTCGGTTAGCAGGAAAACTAATGGGATATAAAAGGAAATATTCAACTCACGTATGTTCATAAGCATTATATCATACTAACACACAGTTTTTAAAATGCAATAATAATAATAATAAGAAAAATAATTTTAAGTATTATCTTCTACAAAAATGATCATCTTTTGAATTTCTAGTATACTCTTCGGTTGTAAGTAATAATCTTCAAAATACGTAAGAAAATGGATCGCTTAGTATGGTCACTCATCTTCAATAGTTGGTTTCTTGTTAATAAAAGTAATAACATTATCTTCTGATCCTATCCTAATTTAATAGCCAAGTCAATTTGCTTTTCAATGCACCACATATGCTAACATATCCATTTGTGCAAAATTAATTAAAATACATTAAAAGGAAGAATCTAAAGTGCGTACCTGTTTTTGATTTTTTTTGTTCAATCAATAATTAATTTTTGAAAATATATTAAATACTTTAAATTGCCTAATACTCATCATTAATTATATGCAGTGCCAATCTTCTCCAAGCGGACGAATGGTTTATCGTGATAGGCGTATTTAATTACAAGTATTTAAAAATTACAAAAAAGAGCAACAGCCAGTTTGCATGCCTAGGTATAGTAAGTAATTGTAAATAGATATCAACATAGTAGGTGGCCCAAAAAACGTTACATTAGCGTAATCCAATGCTGTGCTCTGCGTAATACGAAGGCAGTTTATATATATATAGATGGTAATAACTGCTGCAGTTTTTTTTTTTTTTTTTTTTTTTTTTCAACGAACAAGTAATAATGGCATCACAAAACAGGAGTAATAATAATATATCTAAATATTAATCACTTAAATGAGTATGGTTCTGAAAATACTTTGGAACTCGTAAAATAATTAGTAGACCCCCAGCCCCAACCCACCAATAAAATATCAATTTATTATTATAAAAGCGTGTCGCGGGTACTAAAATACTTATTCAGTATTAAGTACCTAACATTTACAATTGTCAGCAGAACAATGCATTAATTAATTTTTTTATGTGTGAACAATATTATACAAAGAAACAATGTGTTAACTGCGGAGCTACGTAAACGTTAATTAAGAAAATATTTTCATAAAAAGAGATTAATAATAAAAATTACAATTCTAATTATAAATGATTATAAATAACTCACCGATAGTTCTAGCAACAAATATAGATAAAGCCACGATTCTAATTTTACACCATATATAGAACTTTTTAACATTCAAACAAGGAAAATGATTACTTTTATATAATTATTTTTTATCCAATCACAATACGAGCAGTGTGAAAAAACTGTCAATTAATTTTTTGATTAAGTGAGTATAAGGACAATATTATTTTTACAGCATTTTAAACAATTCACCCTAAATGTGTTTACAAACATTCGCATAACACATAATAATAAATATAGGCTCATTACCAGCAGATATTAGCATTGCAGCAAAATTACATAATGTGATGAATATATGTAACAATTATAAACTTCATAATTAAATTATTCAAAACTTGCACGTAATTAACAGTGACCGCACTACACAACTATTTAAATTTTTATGCGCTACTTGTGTGTACAACAAATTATTGTAAATAAATACATAAGTAAACAAAAACGAAGTAAGAAGTTTGTTCACAAAACTTTAAAACATAATATGATAAACATTTTGCAATTTAAACAAACTCAACTTCACAAAAAAATTATTAACACGATTTAAATAGAAATAAAAACACGTTAAAACTAACGCTCGTTTTATAACAATCCACAAAAACGCCAACAGAAGTAGGAAGTTATGGCAGTTGTAATGGTAATACACAATAAAAGTTTTTTTTTTTTTGGTAGATGAATCAAATTTTTCATGTGAAGGGATGCATAATTCTAGTTTAAGATGCAAAATCCATTCTCGATACTAATAGGAAGTAATTAATTCTCATTTCAATAAAAGCCTTTCTTGCTATAAAAAAATTTCCAGATTATTTAAACTTCGCTAGATTCTTTTAAATGGTTTGCAAAAGCCAGTCGGTCAAGGCGTATTAAATTTTTTTTCTGTATTTTACGGATTAAACGTTACGTCTAAAAAATAAATTAGTTCAAATATATATGTAGTTAAAAAAAATTATTTTATAATTGTTTCGCTAATTACCTGAAAGTTGCTATCAATTTCCAAGGGGAACCTTTTTAATTTTTTATTCATATTTTATTCGATCGTCAACGGTTGTTTTTGGTCTCAATTGTTAAATTTACTAAATAAATTAAGAATTTTTTTTATATTCTTCATTGCTACTTCCTCTTTCCGTTAATTTCGTTTTATAAATATTCCATTTATATGTCTTGGCTACTGCTGTTTTTTGTTTCAAACAAAGTTAATTTATTCTTCTACGTTTTCTGTGCTATAAGACAAATCGCTACCTCCCTCACAAAAAACATAATCATTTCGCGTATAAAAATAAAATTGTGTAAGAAAATAAATAAAGTTGGGAAGAAGACAAGATCTAAAGATGAAATTTCACTTTTTACCTCTATACTCTGGAATGACCGTAATAAGCTTTTAAATCCACTAAGCTTTATTATTGATTACTTTTTCAGCCGTTGCGTTAAGTATTTCTGAAGCTTAAATAATTCAATGATGTTTTATCCTCCTTCTATCACGTTGCGTTTTGCGTTTTGGGTTTTTTTTTTTTTTTTTTTTTTAAATATAAATACAACATATATATGATATTAAATTAATGGTTTGTTCCATTTCTTATGATTCCTGATCTAAATTTTTTTGGCTCGATACTCTCTGGTTTCTCGGATATACTCGTCCTTATCTGCACAATAAAAAACAAAAAAAAAACGCGATATTTGTTCGAATGATAAATGAATGATACCTGAATCCAGATGTAATATGGTATTTTTCTGATAAAACTCGTAATATTGACTTTCTCTTCTCACATGTTTACTTTCTCCGCTTTTTTCGTGTGTGTTCTAGTAGTTTCCTGCGACTTAAAATCATACTTTCGTTTCTCCCAACCCACCCCGAAAATAAAAAATAAATAAATTAGATCTTAGATCTTACGTCACCATTTATCTCGTTTTCTCGGGTTGCCATCTTCAACTGAGGACTTGAGTGTTAAAATTGGTGGCCGGACATCTCTACCTTATGACTCTGAAGCGAAAATGACTGTTTCTTATACATCCCATTTCCCCAACCCAATAATAATTTTTACAACTCAAAGTAGTAAAGTTTTATGTCATTATTTATAGAATAATATCTGTTAATATTTACGACCTTCCTCTCTTCATACTTAATTAACCTTTATTTTACTACTCCAACAAATTCGATTATGCCGTTATTGTCTCCTATACTTGGTTCTTCATAATGAGAACAAGTGTTCGCGGCCTGGTACTTTTGCTAAGCCCGTTCTTCCTGGATCGAGTACTATCAAGGTGCTTCAATATCTGTGAAAATACGGGTTATTCGGTTGCCGAGCATTACGGTTGCTCACGTTGGCAAATTATTTTTTATAATATTACTTTACATACGCAAAAATATATCATGTTTTTTTTTATCAAAAAAACAATATGAAAATTTTATCTTATTAGAAATTTTTTCTAATAGATCATGCACTTAATTGTCAAGTACCTGCATACTTTTTATATCATTATTTGCATGTGCTCTACGCCCTCGACTGTGGTGACGATCGTTTTTTGTAACAGCGGCATCATCAAAGCAGAATACGTACGACGGCCCAAAGTTGACTTTACCCATTTATATTATTTATAAGAAATCTAACTTCGCCTGGATTTTCCAAAACCTGAGAAAATACTTTTATCTGGGATTTTTGTTACATAAAAAAAGCTCACCGCCTTAATTATTATCCGGATCTCATTGTTGCCATGGCAAACGTGATGGCTCTCGCGAACGATCGTTGTAATTTGGTGAAGCAAGTGAGGGTGCGAAGAGTGATTGGTGTAGTTCATGCGGGCTGGTTACTCAGTTGGCCTTCTAAAAAACACATAATTTTCCTCCCCCCGATTTTGTTTTTTTTTTCCCCTTACAATCAATCAATAGGCGCAAATTAAAACCTCACCCGATTATCTTAGTGTTTTCATTTTGTGTAGTTATTACCGATAGAGATGATCAGCAAGTGCCCGGAATTTTTTCAAGACCGATGTATCTTTTCTTATGCAATAACAATTTGAGGATGAGTGCCATTTACTGAAAAGGATTTATGGAATTAATAGTTAATGAATATTAAGCATGCATCAATAAATTATTTGTTCAACTTCATTGTATGTTTGTTTTTTTTTAATTAAAAAATTTATTCATGAATGAAAAATACTTTACGTCCTTTTGTATATTATGCTCTTCCAATTATTTTGGATATATAAATATAAAAAGAGAACAATACGTCTGGTATCTATTTTACAATAGTCTTCTAAGATGTTAAAATGAAAACAATTACTTGGACATCCAATTTTCATTACTATAATGAAATGATCTATCATTAAGTATTAAGTTCTTATACATTATTGCTATATGCATCAGACTTCCAAATTCAATCATTAATATAAAAATCTAAATTTAATACTATTTAAAAAAATTTATCTAAAAGAGATCTGAAAAATTTTATTTACAATAAATTAATAATTTAATTAATTACAAAAAAAAAAAATTTAGAAAGGTGTTTGTTTCGATACTATTTACAAACCAAACGGACGATTGGCTTGTCGCCCCATTGGCGTGGAGTCTCGGTTCTCATAGTTCCTCATGGGTCACCAGAATCTGCGACTCCCTCCGCCCATTCCAATGCCATCTCAAACGGTAAGACTGCAATTAAAAAACACCAGATATACACCAAAGATAGTGATGTAGATTTCCATTGCTGATAACCAATTATCATCGATTAAATATCAATAGCACAGGAGATGTTCCATTTTTCCATAAAACGTAGATGACACAATGTTGTTCCAGGAACGTCGTTTTCCATCCAAGTTGAATTCATTTGATGATTGAATGACATATTATCAAGAATTGTATAGTCTTACAATATAATTTTCATCATCAATCATTAATCAGAGAATAAATTCTCGTGATTCATTTTTTTTCAAGCCACGTTTCACGGTCGCTTCATCGTACAACAGGAGTTTTGATGACGCTAAGCTCTGCCATAAATGCATCCAAGCTACTTAATTCAGGGTAGAACATAGCAGCTTTCTTATTCGCAGGCTGATACTCTTCTAAAGTCATATTATAATAATTATGATCTTCGTTTTCACTGGTATAATTAGTATCAGCTCGGTGCTCCGCAAGTTTCCTTTTCTTATTTTCTTGAAGTTTAGCAATCTTCGCCATATGTTTCACTTTTAGCTCCTCCTCAGCTTGAATGAGCGCATGACCAAGTGTTGCTTCAATGCGGATGTTGCGCTGACGTTTGCGTAGCATCTTCATTTTCTTTGATCGAACTTTTCTAATCCAATCAAACAGTTGATCAATATTGCGCTGGACTGCATTATTATTATTATTTATATTTTGATTTAACGACATTAACATTTTATCAGTTATTGTTTAAAAAGTTATTTTTTAATTTTACAATTTTTTCAATTTATTAAGAGTTTTCAATTAATTACTAACGGTGTTAATATCAAACAATCAATAAAAGTTTTTTAACGTTAGATATAATAAAAGAAAACAAAATGCACTTTGTCTTCAAAATGGCCGCTTACTCAATAAAAATAACTTTTATCACTTATGTTTCTTCAAGGTTAGTACAATAATGACTCAACGTACTTAACGATATAAAAAAACTCAAACAAAATTTTTCTTGAATATTAATACAAAAATTCACTAAATTTCTATGTTAAAATAGAATATTTAACCAACCTGTAGCCAGCTCGTTTTCCTCGATGTGAAGGACACGCTTGGTTCCTCCTTATATCGATGAAACGGTTATTTAAATTAATAAATAACCACCGAGCGAGATACAGTCTTCACTGTTCGAATAACAACGTTGGAATGACGTATGTTGGGTTGGAGTGGGATTAATATACCCTGACCTGGTGATGCAGACTCTTGTATCCCTACGCTCGATCAATAGAAAGTAGTTCCATTAGTAATTTTAACAACGCTATTAATTTCAATAATTACTCGTCCAAAATTGTGTGAATTTATTCTGAATGGCATGGAAATAATAGATTGTGAACCAAATGTTGTAAAATGATAAAATTATTGATTATAATGGAAAATTTTTGTAGGTATTTGTAAAAAGTATGAGTTGTAATGCGGTTTACCCTCTCCTCGTATAATGCGTCTTTTGTTGAAGGAATCATACCACTCATACCAAACCACCTCCCTGCAGCTGTTCTCGACGTTGCCAGATTTTTCTACAGTGGCAACGACATTTTACGTTTTACTTACGTTTTATTGTAACAATATAAATGATGAAATTTTCATAACTATTCTTATATTTTCTTATAAGGGTTTTTAATTTATGAAATTTTTTTCTGTGTACGTTAAAAAAGAAATCGTTCTAATTTTTTTTATAGCTACGAAGTAATACAAAATATTCACAAAATCAGATATATAGCATTTAAACATATTGATTGAATTTTAACATTTCTCATAAGTCTATTAATCATCGTATTAATGAAATTCTATTAAACTATTAACAATTTATGATCACAAATTAGTGACCTGATTTTATAATAATTTTTTGAAACTTTTATCAGACTTTTGACTTGAAGAGCTCAAAAACCTCATAAGTGCAATTTTAAGCGCTTAGATATGGAATTAGCGGAAGTTGCAGGGATGGCCTTTAGGGTCAACCGTTTTCCAGATTTTTTTGTGATAAATGAGCGTTATGAGACGTGCACTTTTCTGATTTTCCGAGCTTATCTTTTCTCTCCGTGTGGAGTAATAAATTGATAATTCTGTGAAACTTTTTAAAAATTTAATTCATTCAACTCGGGTCATGATTTTCTTACAGTAAATGAAATAAAGAAGAAAACAATTTGATACATGAGTAATTTTTTTTTAGCTTTATGAAAATATTAGCACATCAGAACCAATTTTACATATAAAAATAATTTTTAAGACAGTAATAAGATAATTTGTATATCAGTCTAATACTCGAATAATCAAAATTTTATACATTTAGAAGTTTACGTCTGAATAACTTTAGAACGGCTGTCTTTATGATAAAAGTGCAAGAGACCTTTTTTGTAGAGCGTTGAATTTCCTACAAGAATATGCTATGGACTTATTCATATGAGGTGCGTATGCCGAGCTAGAAAAATAAACAAAAAAAATAATTTTTTTTCCTATGTTATTTAAATGGGAAATGAAAAATTAGGGACAGACACCTCTAAATCTTAATATTAAGAGCTCCGCTTTGAACGGGCTTCTGTTCTCACCTTCATGCAAGTTTTCAGCCTGTTTTTTCGTTGAAAAAAAAAAGTCGCCTAAAATTGACACACCTTAATATATATATATATATATATATATATATATATATATATATATATATATATATAGCTGCTATATATATATATATATATATATATATATATATATATATGCTATATATATACATATATATATATATATATATATATTTATATATATGTAAACGCTATTAATAAAAGTACTGTTTTCTTTTTATTATTGTTACCACTACAAAGGCTACATAGCCTACTTATCTATTAAGCCTTTTTCGATGAAGCTACGTAGATTAGAGGTCTACCACACCCATTTAAATTTTGCACCTGACATCATGGCCGTTTATATCAATTTGAAAATTTCATATTTTTATGATATAAAAAAGGAGTACTTTTTTCTTTTCACATAATTACTCCTTATAGTTAATTATCAAAACAAAACTAGATTTTGTTTTGAACTAGATTTTGTTTTTTTTTTTTTTTATGTTTTAAAATTCACTTTACAAAGTATCAGCCAGTTTATAAACTTGTTAGTATACATACTGTACAGTTCTTTTATTGTTATCCTCGGTGCCAAACTAGATATTGATGACATCTCCAACGTATACTAATTTAGACACAAAATGTTAAATGTTTACTTTCTATTATATTTTTATCGACTTCGTTGCAGAGCCAACGTATTGACTTTCTTCATTCACTTTAAAATTAAAGGAATAGTAGAATTTCATTTTTTAAAAATTATTTATCAAATAGTACCATAATTTATTAAAAAATACATTTTTATTTAACAAATTCAAATAAATTTTTACAAATGAAAAAAATATTGAATAAAAAAATAATACATGCATACATATATACATACAGACGTGTACTTTACTTATTCATAAATATTTATATGAAACTGTATTTATGACACATATTTTATTATTGATTATAAATTCACAATAATTGTTATCATTACAATGGTAATGGCAATAATTCATCATATTAAGCAAAAATCAATAAAGTGGACATTTTATCTTATTTATAACAATTGCTTTGCATCATTTTTATAAAAACTACATTAATACGTTTGGTATCAAGACTATAATGTTAATGCAATCACAAAAATGATAAAGACTATTGATAAAAAAATATTTTTAACGAATAATATTTTTTTATAATAGAAGATTTCTCTAAAAATAAATAAAAACATTTGTTCCCTATAAAATTTGTTCATTAATATGGATAAAAGTCACGAGTCCATAAAGACTCAACAGTAGTGATCAAATTAAAATTAATTATTCCTAAATAAGCATAATAAAAAGATAATCTGAGTAATGCAAATTGTTCGGCAATTAATGTACCCCATCGATTCCATTTTCCATTACTGTGTTTCAACTTTTCGTCGTAAACTGAGTGAACACAGCACTTGGACATTTCTATAAAAGCAGACATTCTTGATGAAGTTTTTAGCGTATGTTCAATACTACGTATTAAATCATTTGTTTTAAGTACAAGTAACATTTGTCGATTAACTCTTTCTAATATTTCACTTATTTGTGGCAATAAATTTGGTATTTCAGTTTGAAATTGTACCTTTTCATCAGAACTGTATTTAGTTCTTTCAATACCAGTCATAACAGCATCCCAAGTTCTGCCAGATACCATACACGCCAATAAACCATACATATCTTCAACACCAAGTTGACCGCAGTATTTTCTCATAGCATCTTTATCACGATCAAGTATTGCAAGCCATAATTTTGAATATGACCATCTAAATTCATCAGTCAATTCTGCATACAAACCATGATCAAGTAAAATTAGTTCAGCTTCATTATTTACATTTTTTTTAACAAGAATATTACCAGGATGTGGATCTGAATGAACAAAACCCGTTACAAATATCATATGACTGTACAAACGACCTAATTTACCACTTATTTCATATGGATTAATATTATTGTCATGTATATACTTTAAATCATTAATTTGTCCTCCTTCAACAAACTCCATAGTTAATACACGAGATGATGATAAATCCCAATAAACTTTAGGTACTTTTAACCATTTATAATGTGAAAATAAATTACTTAATCTTTCAGCGTTTTTACCTTCCCATGTAAAATTTAATTCACGTGGTATATTTTTTTTAGTCTCATCGACAAGCCAATCAAATTTAAATTCTGGAAATACCCACGATGTTATTTTAACTAATGCTGCCATTGTTTTTATATCAACATAAGAATTTGATTTAACAGCACGATGTTGCACTTTAACGGCAACAACTTTACCATTTTTTAACGTTGCTTTGTGTACTTGAGCTAAACTAGCAGCACCAAGTGGTTCTTTTTCAATAGATTCAAATATTTCATAAGGATCTTTTTTAAAATCTTCTTTAAGTACTTTTAAAACATCTTCGAATGAAGATTGAGGTGCTGAACTATGTAAAACTCGCATTTTAGTAACATATTCTGATGGTAATAAATAATCTAAAGCTCCTATGTGTTGGCCTATTTTTATATAAACCCCTTTATTAGCACAGCATAGTTCCAGGAGTTTTTGTGCTCCAAATGAATGAGTTTCTGACTTAGCTTTTGCGTATTCTGGTGATGATTTTTCTAATCCACTATCGTAAAGTGATTTTTTGTAATGAGATCCTATTATAAATACTTTTACAGCAGCTCTGCTTAGACGTACAATACCTATGGATCCAATGTCATAGTCATTTGCTCTCCAGGATACAAGAGTTCCTACACCTACTGCTCCTACTGTTGTGTATTTTATAAGCCTTCTCGATAACATTTTTCAATTTATTTATCATTAATAATTAAGAAAAATAATTTATTCTGCACTAGCAGCTGCTTACAGCTGATAAAAATCTGAAAATAAAAATAATTTATATGAAATAAAATATTTATTTAATTTTAACAATATGATGTTTAAAGTAATTATTCATGTTCTTAATTTAAACTATTTAATTATATAAAATACCATTTGAACTTACTCAATATGATGTAAATTGTTATTGAGCTGCATAAATAACCTAAAAACTTTTATCAAAGTTCACGATTACTTTTATAATTAATAATTTTATTACTGATAAATATATAAAAAGACACTTAAATAGATATTTAATGATTTAAAGTAAAAAGAGGATATTAAATAATTTTATTTAATACTCCGTTATGAAATAATTCAATGTTATGTTTCTTATTTAGTTATCACGTTGAGAACAGCTGAAAACTACTGACACGACTAATTTTCTTACCGATTGGAATTTAGAATATGGCTTATTTTTATTACGTGATACTTTTCACTATTTGATCATCTTTAAATTTTTATTAACATTATCTTTTATTAAAATATATATGTATTATGATGCAAAATAATATAGTTTTTATAATTACATTATATAAAATTATTAATTAAATACACAAAATATATAATACTATTTTTATGTTGTAAATTAAATTTCTTTGCAAAACTTTGCATTTTCATTTATTTGCAAAAAGTTGATATAAATAATTAAATCATTATATCTCTCTTATTGAATTATTCGTGAGTCTGATGCATGATTCATTAGTATTTTCTGTAAACAACAAATTAATTTATTGTATTAAGTATTTAATAAAATGAGTTTGGATTAATTTATATTCAAGTAAGGTAAAAGCTCCAATAGATGAATGTACCAGTATATGATCACTCCATGTATTTGTATACCTATATTTGTGAATATAGATATACAGATACATGGAGTGATCATATACTGGTACGTGATCATCTATTGGGGCTTTTACCTTAGCGAATTATTCCATTTTTTGTTTTTTATAAATATTTACCTTTACTGGACCAATGGCGTTAATTAATTGTAATCCTAAACTTCTAGCAAGGATTATTGGTGGAGCAGTTCCTTTATACAATCTGTGTAAAGCATCAATAGCTAACATAGTTGGAACGTTATGTCTTTGCCTTAATGTTTCGTATTTGGACAAGTACTGAATATCTCCTAGAATACTTCCATCTCTCAAAGTTTCTTCAAGTAATTTAACTAATAAACAAACATCACCGAATCCAAGATTGACACCTTGGCCAGCTAATGGATGAACACGGTGAGCTGCATCACTATATAAAATAAAAAAAAAAATCATAAATTACGCTACTTATTGAATCAATTACTCAAATCTATAAAATATACTACCCAATAAGAGCAACCCTATTCGCAACATAAGAGGCAGAGTGTCCAAATCCCAAAGGAAAAGCAGCTCGAGATCCTTCAACAATTTTCAGTACAGAAGGCTGTAGTTGTCTAGATACACCAGTTTGAAGGGAAAATTGTTCAAGTAATTGTTGCAATGCCTTCATACCACTTTCAACAAGATTATTCTTCGGATATACTTTCCACAGCGCCCTATTTAATTCGTCAACAAATTCCTCTTCAGGTACTTTTAATAGACGTTTAGCTTCTTTTGTTGTTATAGACCAAACGAGGGAGCTCAAAGTGCTTGTAAGCTAATTTGATAAACAGTGTATTTTAATTTTAATAAGTACTAAAAAAATTAATTAATGTATTTTGAAATTCAAAATTTTTTGAAATACTTACCGGTAATAATGCTACTGGACCTGTTGGTAAAAATCTTTGCCAAGCTACAACATTTTCTGTTGGCTAAAAAAAAAGTCATCATATAATAATGATAATAATAATTTGAAATAAAATTTATCAAAAGTAAAGTTAAATTTGAACTGAAAAACAGTTACCTCTGACAGTTCAACAGTTGCAACGATTCCCATTTGATCATAATCCCACTTGACATATTGTACATTCATTGCTTGGCGTACACGAGAAGTCACTCCATCCGCCCCAATCTAAAATAAAATGAAAAAAAAAAAAAAAATATATATATAAATATATTTAATTTATTTATTTATTGACCATAAATTTATAATTTGGATATTTTACGTTAGCGTTGCCAACAGCTCTTGAATTACATATGTAAAAGCACAGAGAGGAGGAGAAAATAAAAATCAGTTACGGAATACCAAAAATAACTTAGACAAACTAAGAAATATGATGTAAAAACTCAAAGTTTGAAAGAAGTGATGAGTGTTTATATCAAGAACCATTCAGTACTATTGAATATTTATTGATGATCGGAAATAATCATTTAATTAAAAGTATCAAATAGTATTGTTATTTTGTCCTTATTAAAAAAAGTAGTAGAAGTTATTACTCACTAGTTTATTACTTAGTATGATTTAATAATTAAAACATAATTAGAAAAACAAACACGACATAAAAGCTTAGAATTAAATCGTGATTCAAAGGAAAAATCAAACATAATCACAGCAACTTCCTGTGAGGACATCGTTATCAATAAAGTAGTTGTTATTCTCTATAAGCATGCGGTTGGCCCACTTTCCTGTTACAAAGTGCAAAGTATGGTTTCTCAGTACTAAAAAAAAAAAAAGTCAAAATAAATAATAAGAAATAATTTTGGTAGTCGCAAAATCCCCTCAGTAAATACTGGAATTCAGAGATCGACGTAGTCTAATTATAAGCCAAGTCTGTTTTATAAACATTTGGGTACACGTGAAAGAAGACGCGGGATTCATCAGACGTTTACAATTTCTCGGAGTATTCATATCGCAAGTAAATTAAACTTTGTATCAATATTACAGAAAAGAATTCACGATTTATATTTCAAATGAATACCTTCGTCAAACATCCGGAAAGTATCTATTGTTGTGATTCATTACTTCAATATTAAGTTTAAAAATGAAATAAAAAAATTTAAGCATAGAAAAAAATGTAAATAACTTGTTGATGTTTCTGATTCAATTGAACGGACTTTAGAAAATTCAATGAATTTATATTTGTGATTAAATCAGATTATAAGCAAATACTTAATGCTGGTGACTTTGAGTAATTGCTGGTGTATGTGCATGTGTATGTGATTTAATACTTAAAAAATTCTTAACGATGTTTCCACGTCATACAAAGCCTCTGGGTAAATTGTTAAATCGGAATGGTGAGGATATCATCTATCGAGACAACATTCACATGTCGACACTCACAGTAGGATACCAGGTAGTCTTACGCGTACATTGTTTACAAATCTAATAATATTATGTTAATAATGGAGGTTTTACTTGTATCACCTGGGCAGTGTTTTACAAGGGAGGGTGGGGTATTATTTCTCACTTCCCTTTGTTACACAACACACTTTTTTCCCAGCTCTACTTTGTATTTACTTCCATCATTATTATCACTTCATTATACTCACTACTTCTTTTGACCCCACCCCCCTGCATGTCGGGATTTTTTTTCATTCCCAACACACACTTCTTAATGCGGCTGTGGACCGACTTGTGCCTTCTGTACCGCATTCACCCTGGTCCTTACCACTCGGGTATTGGAACAGAAACATGGGGAAACCACAGAGAAAACCCATGTTAGTACAGTCGGAGCTGGGTTAAGTCTACAGTGATTGATAAGAAATTCTTCTTTATCGACCACTGGAGCATTAGGCCCCTATCCTAGTGTGCAGAGATCCCTCGCGCTAGCCAACGCTGACTAGGATGATCACTCATTCAAGTTGTTGCTTAAATGGGTGATCACCCAAGTCAGACGTGTGCCGCCCGGCTATCTCTGCCACCTCCAGAGGCTGGCAACATTAACGCACATATTTTTATTTATAATCACTGAAAAATATTGGTGCGTGTCGGGATCGAACCCGGGTCCCACTCTTTCGAAAAGCGGGCACCGAACCGACCAAGCTATTGCCAGCCTCTAATAATATTATGTTTATTTCTAATGTATTTTTTAACGATTTTATTCAAACTTGTTAGAACGAACGTAGTGATCTATGGATGGATGATATGGAACGAGGCAGTATATCATCCGAAAGCTCATCAACAGAATTTGCATGTACAAAAACTTCATTGGCAAAAAAGCAACAGCCTTGGGATACGGCAGAAGTAACAAAAGCTCTGTCAAGTCTTCCTGCAGGTGAAACTGCATTAACACTTATTCCTACTCTTCATGGTGATATTTTGGAGAAAACTCTTGAAGTTTTAAAATGTATAAGCTCAGATAAAACTAAAGATCAAACTTTAGTCATTTCAAATTTCGCCAATGGGTACGTTATACAATTAATATCATATCATGAAACAAAAACTTTTTAAGTGATAATAAGGTCAATATAAAAAATTATAGTGGTGTCAGAAAATCTTCTCACAATGCGCAAAATGAAGCAGCTGCATCTTCAACATCTGAATCAGTTCTTGCTAAATGGCCAGAGACTTGTCTTCTAGTTGCCTGTTGGTTAGGACAAATTGAAATAGTCAAAGCGCTACTTCAAAGAGGCACTAATATCTCTATTCGAGATGGGCATGGAAGGTTATTATTATGAAGTTTATCAACATTTCATTATTTATGTAAACAATTTTATAAGTCATAAAATAAATCAACTGTTTTATCTTTAGGACTCCGTTACATCTAGCAGCGTGTGCGGGGCATGTAAAAATAATAGAAATACTACTAAAACATGGCGCTAATCCAAATGATTGGGATTTTAATAAAGAATATACAGCGTTACATTGTGCTGCGGCGATTGGTAATCTTTCATCAGTTAAATGTTTAATAAAATCTGGAGGTAATGTTGATGCCGGTCTTCCCGGACGTACACCATTACATTATGCAGTAATGAGTAATGCTGCTGACTGCGTAGAAGCTCTTTTAAAAGCTGGCGCTTCTCCGAATAATCCTCAAGTATACACTGAAACTCCGTTACATGCTGCTGCTAGTCTAGGCGCTGCTTGCAGTGTAAGTTTACTTTTGCACTATGGAGCTGACGTACGAGTTCAATCAGGTGCAGCACGATCTACACCACTTCATTTAGCAGCAGAAGAAGGGAGCAGTGAATGTGTAAAACTTTTAGTCAAAGCTGGAGCTCCAATCAATGCTAAAAATTCAAGAGGACATACTCCATTACATCTTGCAGCTTTAGCCCAATCTGCGGATACTATGGAAAGTTTAATTGCTGCTGGAGCTGATGTTAATGCTGAAGACGATGATGGTAGGACACCTCTCCATACTGCCGTAGCTAAGAGTGTCAGAGGAAGTGAATTAGTTCGAATATTATTACAGGTGAGAATTTTCTTGATATATATACTTTGTTCTTATATTAGTGATTTTTGTTTATAATTAACAGGGTGGATCTTATGTAAATAAGCCAGATAAATTTGGATACACTCCTCTTCACATTGCGGCACTTAATGAAAGTTCTTTCATCGTAACTTTATTGCTGGCAAAAGGAGCTGACGTGACTGCCAGAACGAAAGGTGGAATTTCTGCACTCAGTTTCATCATTAGACGTACACCAGATGTACTTCCAAGATTTGTTTCACGTATGGATCAAGCGATATCTCTGCATGACCATGAATTAGGTGATGTCGACTGTGAACTGCGCTTGGATTTTCGTTTTTTGGTACCAGGTGGACGAAGTGAAACTGATTTAATGTTATGTCTTGTTGAAGGTGGTCAAAGACATATTCTCAAACATCCTCTCTGTGAAAGTTTTCTTTATCTAAAATGGTTAAAAGTCCGTAAATTTTTTCTATTTAGTTTGATATTTCATTCAATATTTGTTGCAATATTTACGGCATACACTATAGCAGCATTTTTATACGAGGCGGATACTGTTGTAGAAATATTTTTTATGCCTATTATTGTTTTTACAGTTATTTTAACAACTAAAGAGATTTTTCAATTATCTCATGGTATTTGTTCGTACATAAAAAGATGGGAAAACTGGTTACAGTGGGGAGTGATTGTATCTTCCGCTGCAATTATAATAAACCCAGTTGGTCTGTGGCAATATCATGTAGCTGCTCTAGGCATTTTTTTAGTCTGGGTTGAACTTATGATAGTCGTTGGAAGATTTCCCATGTTTGGTTTGTACGTTCAGATGTTTACTCAAGTAGCAATTAACTTTTTTAAATTTCTTGGTGCATATTTATGCTTAATTATTGGGTTTGGACTTGGATTTAGCGTTCTCCATAAAAATTACAAGTCTTTTGAAAGTCCACTCATTAGTCTATTGAAGACAATTATTATGATGTCAGGAGAATTGGAATTTGAGGATGTTTTTTTTGATAAAGATGCACCAATACAATACCCAGGAACATCTCATCTTATGCTTTTGGCTTTTGTTGTACTCGTCACTATTATTCTAACTAATTTAATGGTAGGACTTGCAGTATCAGACATCCAAGAACTTCGTCGTTGTGCTGGACTTGATCGACTTGTACGCCGTGCTGAACTAGTAGCACATCTAGAAAGTTTGCTCTTTTCCAAATTTCTTGACCATTGTCCTCAAAGAATTGTTAAACCCTGCAGAAAAGGAGCTTTACTTCTTCATCCACCTCATCATTGCGCAATACACATTAGACCAAATGATCCTCGTGAAAAACGACTACCTAAAGATTTAATAAAATCTATCTATCGATTAGTTTCCGAAAGAAAAATTCGCATACGTAATAATATCAACAGCCCTTCATCAAGAAATAATAACTTTGATCTTGATGATAGTCGAACCAGTAGATTGTATAGTTTTAGTTCAGTTAATGATACCAGTAGGCAATTGTTAGAATTATTTTCTGAGTTCAAAAGGTGCTCACAAAATATTAGTATGCGTTTAGATGCTTTATCAACTAAAGTTGATACTATTGCTCGAGAATTTGATCATGACTAATTGTAGTACGCTTATAAAAATTTAATTTTTTTTGTAAAATAAAAAAATAAATATTTTTAATTTTTTTTAGTGATAAAAAAATTATTTACCAGTAATTTCGATGTAAATTCTTCACCATTCTCTAATTTTATTTTAACATCATTGTCGATTGTTTTTGGCAAAGTAATACCTTCAACTTTGGCATTATAAATAACGTGAACAGATGGCTTTTCTTCTAGTTGTTTATTGACTGCATGTAATAATAAATCATTTTCGACAATATACGCTATATCCTCAGACAATTGATCTTCATTAAATGTTATCATGGCATCTGAACAGGCATCCCATACCTAATACATAATTTATTTTTATATTAATTAAAAATTATAATAAGAGCAAGTACACTTTTCCATCACTGCTGTAAGCAACTCTGGCAAAAGTGAAACTTATTTTAGCCACAGTCTTTAATGATTTGCCCATCAAAAAAATTCTGTCTTCAATTATATACCTAAAAATTTTCCATTTATAATTATATAGAAAAATATTTATATCATATTTTTTGCCAACTTATTGTTCTAAAAAGATAAGAATAATTAAAAATTTTTTAACATACTTAATTATTCTGAAATAATGTCAATAGTCGAGTTTAAACGATAGTGTTCATTTTTGACAGTGACCTCAAACTCGTAATGATTTAAGTTGTATTGTTTGATGCAACACTGATTGACATATAAGTAAGTAAATAAATATATATTCTATTTGAGACAGATTTTCTTTAGCAAACACATTGTGGCAGACTTGGGTTATGTAGACTTACTTTTAATATAAACACTTATGACAGAATTGTAAATATGCCATATGATTATATGCCTGATTACCTGCATTTTTCGAACTGGAGAATAACGAACAGCTTCTATGTGTTTCCATGCTCCTATACTTGATAGTAATGTACGTGTTTGTTGATTCAATGCGACAACTCGATTAGAATATTTTTCGGTTTGTTTAAATTCATATTTATTTCCACTTTCCAGTAATAAAATCTTTTGAGATTCTAACGTTCTATTATTAGCTGCAACAAAAGTCATTAATTATTGTATTTATTATTACTAAAGAATTGTTATTATTATTTCTCCGGAATATTCTAACCTAAAGCAACAGCCAAAGTTGTTCCAACCATTCCACCTCCGGCAATAATAATGTCATGATGTTTATCATTATCTCCAGTAGCACAATGATGTTTCCTTGCAATTACCACTTGATTTGATAAACAAACACTATATTTACTGTATAAAGATGTTAAAATACTTCGAGTACACGGCATAGTTTTACTTACAAATGCCATTTTGTTTGGCGCGCTTATCAGAAATTCAAAACAAAATTCAAACGAGCAATGGAGAGCTAATGAGATCAACAAAAGATTACTGTATGAAACAATTTATTGATTTATTAAATAATGCTACCAGGCTTTACTTATCATTCTTAGAGATTAAACTTCACTACCATTGTACTAATAAACAAATTTCTTTACGTAAAGATTCCAGTAGTGTAATCAATATGAGCAACCCTTATAAAAATTTTCTTTTATTCAGCTCGATAAATGTGAGATAAAAAAGTATTTTTAGATGAACGACAAATATTGAAATTTTTTCATTGATGTAATAGTAAAATTTTAATCTGTAATTTAGTTTTTTAATTAAAACAAAATAAAATATTTATTTTAATTATTGTGATGAGCGAACAGACGACCCTGAAATTTCTTACTACCACTACTACTTTTTTTACCTTTAAGGTCACCATGGTGATGCGTTCCCCTGCGTTGGCTGATCGATTTTCAGGTGAATTACCTCAAGAATCCACGTATTTGTAAAGCAGTCATAAATAAAATGTAGTGAAAAGAGCAACTAAATATAACGAGTAAGTGGAAAAGAAAAACAAATACTTAAATTGTAGGAAGAAATGTCTGAACATAGAGGTTCATCTTTCGTTAATTCGTGTATTAAAGTGCCTATAGATCCTTATAGCCGTCAACCAACACCGTCTTATGAACGCCCCAGAATCCAACGAGTAGAAAAAAGTAGAAATACTGGAAAATCACGTAGAATTAATTTCGTATCGTCTTCGAGTAATCAGGATTCAAACCGTGAAATAATTAGTTCTGATGACAGCAATGTAGAGAGTTTCTTAGATTTTTTGGAAAGTATACCTGACTATGGTGAAATTAATCATCTCTCTAATGAACAATTCCAACAGAAGTTGGATTATTTGAAAAGAAAGCAGAGATTGTTGTTGAAAAATTTGAAGAATTGTTTAGATCAGGATGATAGTGATGAAAAAAGTCTCGGTGTTCTTGATAAATCTTCAACTTTACCTCCGTCGACACCGAGTATTCCTGACAAGTCTAAGAGGTGGGATGAAAATAATGTTGATTTGAGATTGCTTGGGAAGAAATGTAGTCTTGAGGATTCTCGGACTGGGAGTCCCTTGTTATTTTCTTCCGGGACCTTTGCTGGACTGGCTGAAGACCAAGATTTGTTAACTTTTAGGTAAGTAAATACAATTTTTTGAATAAATAGAGCTGTATAAATTTTTACATATGTATCAATAAAATTTTCAGGTGTAAAGACAAGGATAAAGAAATGAAAACTTTAAAAAATCGAGAAATACATTCTGCTAGTAAAAGCTGGAGTACTTGGAGTGAATCCAAAAGTACTGAAAGTGCTAATAGTGACTCGGAAAATAGTGTTGAAACTCGAAGTTTACCGCCTAGTAGTCCTAAGAGATGGCAACCAACTGTTCCAAAACCATTTTTATTTGCATTAAGGTAAATATTTGTTAAGGATATTTACATTTTATACTACAAGTTTCATCATTGATTTTAAATCCCAGAGATGAAGCAGAAAAATACATGTCTCGCGCTGAAAAAGAAGCTACAGAAAAATTTAATGAAAATAATAAAGGAGGTCCGATCAAAAAAAGAAGAGTTAGACCGATTCCTTTGACATCAAGGATTCCTTTGTACGATAAATTGATGGCGGCTAAAGAAGAAAGGTGTGATACGTTAATTTACTTGCTTTTAGTCATTTTTTCAAGTTGATAATAAATTTTCTTTTTTTTTCTTTTCATAGAAGCCGAATGATCCGTGAAGAATCAGCGTGGAGCCTAATGTCCCAAGTAAAACCTTTCAGATTAGAGTGTGATCGTAGAGCTATTAAAACAATGAGTCGCTCGAGTCCAGAACTATGTTCAAGGAATGTAAAATCAATATCAACATCTAGATTTAGAGCAAAGCCTGTGCCAAAAGATCTTTTTGGTACTGACGTGTACGATAGAATGTTAGAAGATGAGTATGTTAGACAGATGCAAAAGAAAATTCGTGCCGTTGAATTATTGAAATCATCGGCATTGCCGCCATCGATGGCCCGGAGAGAACGAATAAAATCAGCGTGCATTCCAAGAATTAGAAATTGTAGCAATGACGAGTGTCGCCGTAATGAAGAATCATTAAGAGTATGTAGTTCTACTCCAATAACATCTGAAAGATCGCGTTCCGTTTTGACTAATCAGTCCTGCAGAGGTAATAATTTAGCTGCAATATTACGGTGTCAAGCATCGAGGTAAATTAATTAATTTATTAATTAAACGTGTAAAGAAAACAAAATCGATTATAGCTTAGGAAAATTTCAGAGAAAAGTTGGAACGAGAAATTCAAGAGAGAATGGAAGAGAAAGCACGGGAGTATGCAATCAAAATGCGGGAATCTTGGACTGGCCGAAAACCTGCATGGCGTGCACTGCGACATGCAGCTAGGTATATTATTTATAAGTGGAAAAAAAATTAGTTTATTTATTTATTTTTTTTTATATATACTTCAGAAAAGATTTAGCGAGAGATTTAGATTTCCGAATATCATTACGCAGGGATGAAGCAAGAGAACAAGCTGAACGTCATCGTTTTGAAATGGAAATGATGCTCGATCGTGTTACACAAATTCCTACATTGTTC
Source organism: Cotesia glomerata (assembly GCF_020080835.1). NCBI lineage: Eukaryota > Metazoa > Arthropoda > Insecta > Hymenoptera > Braconidae > Cotesia > Cotesia glomerata. Next base: position 24,404,192 of record NC_058158.1, on the reverse strand, counting down.
GAACGTCACTCACAGGTATGAATTACTCCAAATCACGTACATTTATTTTACTGATAAGAAACAATATTTGATGATCAATTGAAGACTCGTTTCTCTAAGAAGGAACACAATATGCAGAATTTCCAGGGAATGCGTCAGCTGCAATCGCGGGCTTACAAACTTGAACGCAAAAAAAATAAAAAAAAACTCAAACCTCAACATTCTAGCAGTCTTGAGTCTGACAATAGTCCCGAATGTCCATCACGTCCTGACTCCGAATCTACACCAACACGGTTATCTCCTGAGCAATCTTCAAAATCTTCTGGCTCTAGAAAATCTCAGGCATCAACTAGATCAGAAAATTTTATGAGTAATAAAAAAAAAAATGAGCGCAGATCTCTTCGAGTATCGATTAATGAAACTGCTGAACTAATTGAAGATGATGATGGTGACGATAACGAAAAATATTCTATCAGTCCTAGTGATGAACAAGATTCTCACAATTTGTGCAATAAAAATAATCAAAATCTTTAATACGTATAAAATGCTTTAACAAATAATCTACAAGTATTATCTTTATAATTAAAAATATACTGTTAAATTTTTTATTACGAAAATTTATACATATCACTTTTACACGTAAATTGTAACATTATTTATTACTGTGCGCAAAATAATTTTTTTTTTTTTTCAAAATATTACAAGATTAATATAATAATATTAAATGAAGAATAATAATAACTAAAATAGTACGAGCAGTCTTATAAAAAACTTACAAACTACAAAATTAAAGAATATTTATGAACATGAAGTATAATATTTTAATCTTGCATATTATCCAATATCCAGTCCATGTAATATGGTAAAAACGTGTAAACTCCGGGAAAACCATCGATACCACAATTGCGTGGCCCAAAACTTACAATACCATATTGAACGTATCGTACATCATTGTAATAACGTCCTGGTGATTGAAGAGGACCGCCACTGTCGCCAGTGCATGAATCCTTACCATTTTTACCACCAGCACACATTTGCTTATACCAAATAACTGATTTACCTTCGTAAGCTTTTGCACATTCATCGTTAGGAACTGGAGATAAATTAACCATAAGAAGTTCCAGACTACGTGTACCAAACTCAGTTGCACCCCATCCAGTGATCGTGACAGTTTTTTGACCTAACCGTTGAGCTGTTCCAATAGGTAAGCAAATTGGTTTTACATTTATCGGTTCAAAGTCTATATCTAAAGCTAGGCGTATTAATCCTATGTCATCCTGTAGTTTTGATGGAACGTAACCCGGATGAAATTTAGTACTTTCTATTAAAAAATCTTGATATTGATCAGCACAAACTATTTCCAGACCGTCTTCATCCTTATCACAATCACGTTCGGTATTCAAGTCATGGTCTCCAACTCGAACTCCAAGTAGAGTGAGGCCTAGAAAAAAAATTTTCTCAAGTATTTTATTAAAAATTGTTTTTTGGATGTTTAATAAAAAAATTACTAGACGGTAAATTTGTAACACAATGTGCAGCAGTCAAGATGTAACGTTTATTAATAATTGTTCCTCCGCATCTAAATTCTTTTCTACCATCGATATTGTAAGCTATTAATGCCATCCATGGATAGTCGAGAACACCAGTTTTATTCCCTCCAAATATTTTTGGCTCAGTGATTGGACCGCATATAGTGTGATTAAGTAGTCTTACATTTGAATGATTCACCACATCTGGAGGATTAGGTATTGTTGATAGTTCTGGCTCTATTGTTGTAGATAATTGCACAGGTTGTTCACAACATACTTTTGGCCACATTCCCTCGAATCCACATTGTGACAATCGAAGAAGTTCTAATGCTTCATGAGGAATTGGTCGCGGACCTTTGAGAATACTCAATAATGATGAACACTCTGTTACAATAATACACGAACTTATACTTCCAGATGGTGTCATACATTTATCTTCTGTAATAAATTGTTAAAAAAAAATTATAGTATATTTATTTTTTTATATTTTTTTATATTCGCTTCTTTTTGTTCAATATAATTAAACCTTCAGAAAAATAAGTTATTTGTAAATAATAAAAAACTGATTATTAATATAAGATAGACAATCCTTAATTTGTTACTTAACAAGATTATTAAATAAAAAAGAACTTAAACTTTTATTTCTTCTTTGTTTGGAAAAACGATATGATCATGATTATTTTTGAATAAAGTAATTATGTTAAATAAAAAAATTAATATATACTTACGAGCATAAACAATAACTAAAAAGTAACTTAGTAATATCAATAAAAACTTCATATTTCAATTGAGAAAATGCAGTTCAATTTGTAAAAAATTATAATTAATATCATAACAAAATATAACAGACAGTTTTCTTCAGAAGAGTGTCTCTGAAGTCAAGTTCACAAACAATACATTGAATAAAATGAAATTAACACATTGCGATTCCAATAAATTTTTTATTATGAAAATTTTTCTCTTTTAATTATGATTTTGTTAAAATAACAACATAAAAAAATCAAAAAATAATAATTAAAACAAAAACTTGTTCTTCAGACTGCAATACGCACGTATCTATTCGCGTCTCAACACCTTCTATTTGTGAAAATTCTGCAAACCCGTTATAAGTAAGATGATAATATTTTTGCACTAGACGGTCTGCTGCCATCTGCATTTGTCCTTGATAAAAAATAATCACGTGTGTTGTTGCATGTATATGCTTTTATACTTTTACATTTATTTAAGCTATTATCATTTTGCATTGACTGAAATCAATTTTAATTGAAACTTAAAAAAGTCATCAAGGCCAATTATTGATCATGTTAACTTGTACATATCAAAATAAAACTAAATATTTTATTTGTTTATCAATCATCGATAGCAAGACGTTAAAAAATAAGATAAATAAATAAACAACTTTAGAATGAAAGATTTGACGTCATAACATTTCAAGTAACACGTGCAGAAACCCGCATCGAGTGATTTGATGATGGGGTCTTATTTGATGGAAAAGAATATCAAGAAATATTTTATTTATTTAGGATAATATACGATTGTACGAGTAAATATAAATATTGATTGATCTCAAATTGTTATTGACCTGAAGGTTACTTCAGATGACCTATTACTGATATTATTAATAACGATAGTCGTCACTATAATATTAATAAAGGTCCACCATCAATTATTAATGATATCATTTCAAAACTCATAACAAAGTCATTTATCAATGACAATTTATTTTAATAAAAACATATTAAAATGTATTTTAGATCAAATATAGAGGCTTATGAAATTTGTCTATCATAGAGCTGGGAAACATTTATTTATGATTTTATCGAATAATTATGATAATTAATTCATTAAAAAAATGTATTTAAAAATACAACTTACATTAAAAACAGTATTTTTATTAAGTTAATTTATACTAGATCATCAATAAAAATTATTATTAACGGTCAGTTTTTCAATCCGGGATAAAATTGATAATAATAATTGTGGGAGTACTTTTCCACTCTCGAAAATTTTGCGTCAACCACCGTACTCTTTGGGCCATAAAATCCCTTCCCCGGCATTCAAGGGGCTCATGACGTCACGGGACCCCAAGAACAACGCTAAGTGTTAGCAAAGGCTAACACCCTCAAGAGTCAAGGGGCACGAGGCAGACTTTCCTCAGCCTCTGAGATACACACATCTACGGGTTACTACACTTATCATATTTTCCTTTACTTAACGTATCGTATTATTGTAACCGCGGAGTACCATCTTGACATTAATACTTATACACGAACTTAATCTATTGAATCGTTTTACTGATAACTATATTCTACGGGATTGATTAATTATTGTGAAACTTTATTAACTTCATTCGAATATTGTAAAGAGTATATAGTTATAACTTGAATAAATTATTAAACTAAAGAAATAGATTGCTACATAATTAGCTTTTATTTGTATCACTTTTTATTAGATTTAGTGTTTTACAAAGTGGGATAAAATTTTATTCAATGTTAAAATGGCTGCGTTCAGGTTTACTAAGTTCTGAGCAGGGCTGACTTTATCTACCAAAAAAATTAATTTTAGACACACTTAAATAAATATACCTTGCATTGTTTTATTATAGATTAAAAAAAAAAAATAATATAGTTATTTTAAGTTGTTGCTACAAGATATGTTCAGATCTGCTCAGAACTTAGTAAACTTGAACGCAGCCAATATATCTATATACTCCATGTATATAATATACAAGATACAGATATACTGATAATACTAATTTTATTCTAGATAAAATTTTATCCTGAATTGCAAAACTGGCTCTCAAACATAATAAAAAGATAAAAAAAATAATAGAACATATTTAACTACTTATGATTTACGAGTTTAGATGGTTATTTTTATCGTCGTCAAATTAGGTCTTTTAATTATGATATCTTTAGACTGTTCATATAATAATAAAAAAAAGTCAACTTTAAGGTCTCATATTACGTAAAATCCAATCGGTGTAATGGGAAACTTTGGTATAAATTCCTGGCCAACCTTGCATACCACAAGGAGAGGGACCGAAAGAAACAATGCCAACGGTTGTCCATCTTCCAGTACCATCCATGCCCCTTTCAACAGACATGAGAGGGCCACCGGAATCACCTCTACATGAATCCTTTCCTCGCTGGCCACCAGCACAAATTTGATTTTCTGAAAGAGCTATTGCTGAATTTCCGTATCGTGCTAAACAGTCTTGGCGATCAGCGATAGGAACTGAGAGTTTTAACTTAAAGTCAGATTCGCTTCTGGTCTCCGTCTTTCCCCACCCAGCTACCCACAGACGTTGAGATAGACTTCCATTGTTTGGCAAACAAACAGGTTTAATATAGTCAGTAAACGTTACGGGTGTAGACAATCTTAGTAAAGCTATATCATTTTGTTGATCTCTAGCCGTTGGTCTATAGTCTTCATGAGCTATTTGCTCTTCTACTCCAATACTAACTACTGGTGGGGCGCAAATTTCAGTATTGCCTAAGTCTGGGATACAATCCGGATCTGTTGCTGTATTATATTCACCCAATCTGACTCCAAGAAGACGCCAACTTTTTGGTAAATCCTTTCCTTTTATGCAGTGGGCCGCAGTCAGAACGTATCGATTGCTAATCAATACTCCTCCGCATGCTGTTGTTCTTCCGTTTGCTAATTAGATAAAAAGTAAATTATTTGTTAATTTTTTTAATATATCCAATATAATTATTAAATTCAATAAAATACTTACGTTTTTGGTATTCTAACAGAGCCATCCATGGAAATTCGTCAATGTCTGTACGTTCACCTCCAAAAATCCTCACGGAAAGATCTCGTCCACAGTCCCGCGGAAGTAAGCTATTGCGTGAATTAATATTGCCACTATTGTTAGAGACATCGTAAAATTCTGTTGTAGCTGGGGGTTGTATTGGTGATAAGTTATTTAAAACACAACAAACTTTGGGATCTCGGCCTTCGAAACCACATTGAGCTGCTCTAAGGGTTTGGATATTTTCGGGAAATGTTGAAGATAGTTGTAGAAGCTCTATCATAGGTGGACATTGACGAATGTTTATACATCGGCCGACTTGATTGTTGTTCAAGTAACACCTATCGTCTTGCCAGTTTTCTGAAAAAATTTATTTATTAATGTTATTTTAGGAAAGTTCTCTTAAATTTTTATTTAGCAAATGATTATCATGTAAGTAAAATAATTTCTCTATTGAAAATAAAAATTACATTTTTTAGAAATTTACGACATAAATTATGAAAATTAACATTAATATCTATAATAAACAATAATTAATAAAATAAAATTACTGGAAGTATTTATTAGACATCATATGTTTATATAAATAAATTACTGATGACTTCATTGAATCTTTTTTTTTTATTTTATAAATATTCGTTGTAATATTATTAACTACATAAAATTTTAGTTGGATGAGTATCTTCTTAAGAAATTCTATAATCTTACTTGACCTCAGTTTACGGTCAACTTAAAACTAGTTTTTTGATTATAATAATTATCAATTCTAAAATTCTTATTCAAAATATTATAATTTGAAATTTAAATTTTTTGTTTACAGTTCATAATTTAAAGTAATTAATTATTCAGTTTTAATTCCTGACAAACCAATACAATAAATCATAGAAATAAAAAAAATAATATACATTAATATAAGATGATTTCTTAGAAAATGTAACTTACGTGCACTGGATGTATTGATAAACAAAAATATCGTCAAAACAAAAAATGTGTGAAGAAATGATTTTTCAATCATTTTATTTTTTTCTAATATATAATCTCTATTAAAATTTCTGTTATATTTTTTTGTAAATATTGAATTAATGATTTAAACGAGATGTTCAATGAGACATGCGAAAGTCGACTGTCAGAGTAGTAGTCATTGCGGGAGAAATATAGGAGCTGAAGCCAGGGTCAAACCGGTCTCCCACCATGATTCTGAGAAGTTCTTTAATAATATTAGGATTTCCCATTTATCCAATTTTTAAATTACATACCTTACACTTGACGATGCTTAGAATACACTCTTAAATTAATTTTTCACTTGAATAAGAGATTAATATGACGTTTAATTGTTATAATAACAATATTTTATGTTTTTTTATCCTCGTAGCTATTTAAAATTATTTTCTTAAGCATTTATTCGTTTATATTGATATTTTTTTTAGGATTGAATTAAAATTATTTTAAATCTACTGGATGTATAGTTAAAATAGTAATATTTATTGAAATGTTAAAATTTAAAAAAGATTGATAATTGACTGGTAATTTAATAAAACTATTGACAAATCTGTTTAAAAAATCATTTCCAATAATGAGCTCTCGGTTCGGGTCTTAATCTTCTCATTATCCAATTGATATAATCATCTATTTTGGTGTAAACCCCTGGCCAACCTGGTAAACCACAATTATCAGGACCAAAAGACACAACACCAACTGCAGTCCATTTTCCAGTTCCATCAGCGGTTCTTTCAACAGACATGAGAGGACCACCGGAATCACCTCTACATGAGTCTTTTCTTAACTGTCCGCCTGCACAAATTTGATTGTTTTTAATCGATATTGAAGATTTTCCATATCGCGCTTGACATTCTTCGTGATTGAAGGGAGAAATAGCAAGTTTTAGTTTAACATCAGAGCGAGATCCATTCTCAGTAGCACCCCATCCTGCTACCCATAGTTTTTGGGGAATATTTCCATTGTGTGGTAAACAAATTGGCTTGATGTAATCTGTAAATTCAACTGGTGAAGATAATCGAATTAAAGCTATGTCGTTTGTTCTATCTCTAGATTGTGATACTGATTTGTAATCCTCGTGTTGTATAATTTCTTCGATATCTATTTTTACTATTGATGGGGCGCAAATTTTACTGTTGTAACCATCACTAACACAATCGGGATTTGTTCTTCTATCATATTCACCAAATATTACTCTTTCAGGTCGCCAAGCTTTTAGATCTTCAGAATTGACGCAATGGGCTGCAGACAAAACATAGCGCTTACTTATTAACATTCCACTGCAGAGTGCCGATTTTCTTCCATCCGCTAAATAAATAAGAATACTATATAAGTAACTGATAAGTAAGTTATAATAATTAGTGTGATACTGTAGAAATACTTACGGTTGTCGTATTCTAATAAAGTTATCCACGGGAATTCATCAATACTAGCTCGTTCACCTCCGATAATCCTTACAGAAAGATCACGACCGCAATTAGAAGGAAGAAGTGGATCGCTAGGTTGGCGAAAAGACGGAGTGTTTGAATCAGGATTATATGATTCCGTCGTCGATATAACGTTTGTTTTTTTAGGTGTCCATAGTTGATTTTTAAGAGCACAGCAAACTTTAGGATATCGACCTTCGATACCACATTGTGAGTTACGAAGATTTCGTATAATTTCAGGAGTCTTGACCTGTATTTGCAAAAGATCCAAGACATCTGGACACCCGAGGATATTTATACATTCTCCTATTTGATAATCACTAGTAAAACAGCTATTTCCTGGCAAGTTTTCTGTAATGAAACATTTAAAAATTATATTTTTAGTGGACATTATTATATTAAAGAAATTTCTAAAATATATATGATTTTTAATGACTTAAGAGAAAAAAAGAGAATTTAGAAATATGATAGGGTGATTGGAAGTAGTTTTGATTGAATCGGTAAATTATTTTTAGTATAACTCAATGTCAAACTACATTAGCAGTTTATTAACCTTGAAAAAAACCCATATAATTTATATCTTTTAAGGAGATTTCAAACGTAAGATTTCATAACACCCAGTTCAAGATGGTAAAATTAATATCTATGTACTGATAGTACTGTTTTGTTTGATTTGTATAATTTTCGTAAAGTTATTGATATTTTTTTTGTATTTAAAATTAAAAAAAAAATATAATCTCTATTAGTTTTTTTTTTTTTTTATTTATTATTATTTAGAGTCGGTTTTAACTGCTGTGGTCATATCGCCGACTTTTAACTGTTGGGAGTGGTACGTTGGGTCTTTTTGGGTTGTGTAAATCTTAACCTACGCGGCAAGGGCCGAATATCAACCAAGTTGATTTCTAAGACCAGCTTGGGATTCGAACCCACGCCTGGCCGGTAAGTTAGTCCGAGTTCTCTATAGGCCATGCGCCTTAGACGACTCGGCTAACGTCACCGGTTTCTATTAGTTTATTTTATTTATCACAAGAAAAAAATTGAACCCGGAAACATCAGACAAAAAATCACTTAGATAATATGTTAAAATTACAATAACTCAAATTAATTATTAAGTCACAAAATGACTCTTTATAATCCCATAAAACTATTTCTGTCTAAAATGTGATTTTTTTATAAATTAATTATCATTAAAATGATGAAATTCATATGTAATTAAAATGTTTTATGGGTATATTTTTCTATAAATACATTTATATTTAAAATAAGACATACGTGCACAAGATTTTCTCATAAGTAAAAATATCAACAGATAATTAAATATACATATTAGTTTTCGATACATCTTTTTATTAGAAAATACTTATTTAATTTTTTATTTTTTTAAAAAAAAATTTTCAAATAATTTTGACAACGCGTTAGACAGCAAATGTGAACGTCGACTAATATGATCACAAAATTAGAAGAACATAAAAATGTAATACCTCGAGGTCAACTAGATTCCCACTCTGGAATCTCACACTGGAGATTTTAAAGAGTTATTTTAATTATTTTCTTTAAATTATTTCCATTACTGGTTTTGTCATTATTATTATTCCATAAACTTTTAGGCAATATGTTTCAGAAAACAACATATAGACTCCTATTCTTTCCCGCTTCACAGCATTATTTATATTTGTAAAAATGCTTGCCGTAAGATGGACGGCGTGGCTTAATGTATATAGAATAAGCGAAAGGAAATTTAGTATAGACCGGATAGCTCAAATGGTAGAGTAAGTAAGTCTTCGGAAGGTTCTGGGTTCGAATCCCAGTCCGAGCTATCTAATAATTTTTTCTCGTATATTCTATAAACTCACATTAAGATGATCCTCTCCACATTCCTTTCTCAATCCTTCCTACCAATATCCTGTTACGTGAATGTGGAACGCTTCACGTAATAATTACCGTAACTCCTATTCTTTCCCGCTTCACAGCATTATTTATATTTGTAAAAAATGTTACACGTAACATTTCTCTCTTCCATTCGCTCTTACACGTAAGAGCGTTTGTTTTTGTGAGTTTTTCTATTTTTTTATAATGATTGATGATAAATATACCCTTTATTCGCCTATATCAAAAGCTCATAATTCAAACCTAACGATCTGTTTTTACTTCATATTCAATAGTTAAAAAAATATTATTTTTAACTATTATTTTCTAATTATTAGTCGTACTTCATTCGATCAGAGAAGATTATTGACTTAAAATTATCAAAATAGAATTTCTTCTAAAAATATATTCTCAACTAACATGTCCTAAGCAAAGATTAATTACAACAAACTTAAAAGATAAAAATACTGATATTTTTTTTTCGAGTGGTAATCTTGATAAAGGGTCAGAAGTACCGTTTGTGGACACATACCGTTTTTGGACAATTGATGTCCAAATTACTGTATAAATAATTTATAAACGTAATAACATCATAAATTCTATTTGTATATGAATGTAAACATTTAAAAATTCTATGAAAATATTATTTTAACATTAAAATTTTCTGCACAATCATTGAATTTAAAAATGTCCAAAACCGGTGGATCTATTCTAGTATATATGACACTGTACTAGAGCAGAAAGTTCAAAATTCCCGCATAGCCCTTTTTATAAGTTCAAGAAATTAATGAGGTTTTTTTTACAAATTTTTACTCACAAACAAATTTAAGAACATAATATAATAAAACATAAATTTTTTCAAATTATAACATTATAAACCAAAAGTGTAAAATTTTTTAGCTATAAAAATGGGAACACTCTGTAATTCTTATTAACTAACAAAGTATAATTGTACTCCTGAAATATGAATAAAGGAAATTTTTAAAAGTAAAGTTTTATAAGTTGAAAATTTTTTGTGCGCATGTTTAATATCCGTCATCTTTTTCGGGCAGTTTTTACGTCTGTGAACAGTGTATATGTAAGTATGTGTACCTATTAAGTTGTCCGAAACTTTCGAATTGCCGCCTCAAAAACATGGCGAGTGAGCATGCGCTCTAACTTCCATTAAAAGGCCTATTGCGCGTAATAGTGAGTGTCCAACTGTTATGTGCGAAGCTTTGCTGTTGAATTGTTGGAACACTCGATGCTGCGCATAATGCCGCATTATGCGCTTTAGTGCTGTGATTGGAAAACTATCAATCTATTTACTACTACTACAAATATGTCGCCTACCCTGATAGCCAAGTTGGTCGCAACTTTCCGTCGATTTACTGCCGCAACTTGCCACCAAGTTGACGGCAAGTCTTGGAAATGAACTCGGTTGTTCACCAAGTTGACACCAAGTTGTCGGCAAAAATTGCTTTCGAAACTCTTTCGCACCAAATTGACGACAAGTTTCTCAAGAAATTTGGCGACATATTGCGGCAGTAGATTGGTCTTGTTTTTCTCAGAAACTTGTAGCCAACTTGACACCAACAGTTACAAATTCGGAAGTTGACCGCAAGTTGTCGCTAAATTGGTGGCAACTATCTGACACCAACTTGGTTGGTCTGAAACTGTGGCTATCAGGGATAGTTCATTGATAAAATTCAACGGAATTTTTTTATCAATTTTTATCAATCGTTTTTGCTCGGTAATGCAGTTAGCTGAGCAGAGTGATCGCGCTACTGGTAATTTCTGTACAAAATATTTATCTTTATTATTTGTCGTCGGTAAATGATGACAAAACCAAAAATAGGAGACCCCACATCAGTTATCTGTTCTACTATCGTGCCCCCTTAAGGTAAAACTATACTTAGTATTCTTTAGATTTCTCTAAAAAATAATAAACATATAGAAAAAGATTGAAGATTAAAAGAAAAAGAGATCTCGCTAAATATTTTCTACTAAAATAACAAAATTTACAACTTTTTTTAAAAGTTTATCTTCGCCGATCAACAATAATGTTTTTATTTGGGTCCACACCCGTTTAATTTTATTTTTTCTTCTGGTTACACTTAAATATTATTGTGTAAGTTTAACAACAAGATCCATTTTTATATGTATATATAGATATATAGATATACAGAACTTAATAATTGAATCAGTTGTATTGTCTTAATAATTTTTATCTGGAGGTCTTTTTTTGTACTAAACAAAATTAGTGGTTATGTTTATTGTTGTTTAAATCACCAAATACTGAACAATATTTTGTTTACAAAAATGACTAACAATTAACCACAACTTTTGATCATCCACTTACTTGTTGTTTCTACTATTCAACAATATTTTAATGTTTTATCTTATTGTAATTGTAAATTTATTTTTTTATTCAATGAAAATTAAAATGTTTGCATTTAATTAACAAATTTCTTTTATTATATATTGATTGATGATTGATAAAGTTCTCAAGAAAAAAATATTATTATTTAAAACTATCATTCTGTTGTTACTATTATGAGTTAATTGTTTGTTACTATTGAATTATTTTTTTATAATATTTAACATGTAATTACTATTGGATTTTTTTAGAACCATGACGGAAGGAAGTTCAAGAACAAAGCGTATGGGAACGAGATTTTTTAAAAATCCTCCTCAACCTCATATGTGCATACAAGATTTTTTAAGAGTAACTACTTTTTATTAATGTTGATTTTATTCCAAGTCAGTACTTACATCTAATGTTTTTATTTTTTTTTATGTCTAGGGGTCCGTGCATCCGTGCTATATAAATGTTTTATCATGGGATAAGATAGCTATGGCAAGTTGTCCTTTTGAACGTTTGCCACTCTATGGTGGTATGAAAATAAATCCACCAAGGACAGAAAAGCCAGAGGTTAATGTTTTTTTTGTGATGGCTAATCCAGAAGTTTTACGAAAAAAAGGCAAATATGCTCATGATCTGAAGGTAATTTTTTTATGTTTATTACTTTGAATTTCTTTTAATATATCTTTTTTAATATAAACTTGATAAATTTATTTTAGGAACAATCTATTTTGATAGAACTGCTACTTAATTTTATCGAGGCTATGAATAATGGAGTAGAATTTATGAGACAATACAAAATTCTAAATGATCGTGATATAACTGGTGAATTAAAAGAAATATGGATGGTTGTACAAAGTGATAAAGCGCGAGCACAAAGTGATCCAGTTAGTGAAGAAGTTAAAAGACCAGTTCCGCAATATCCACTATATTCTGAGCAAGAACAGCAACAACAGCAAAAAAAACAGCATCAGCAGCAACAATACCGACCTCCACCACCACAAACTCAGCATCAAATTCAGCAGATACATCAGACTCATAGTGAAGATTCTCATCAGCAAATTCAACCTCAACCGCCTCAATACCACTCAAACTACTCAATGCAAAGTCGTGGACCTGTAAAAACATCTGAAAATTATGATTTAGCTTACGTTCGTCAACCTCAAAATTTACCGATGCCTCAGAATGATCATATTTATCAACCTTGGTCTACGTCATTGCAATATGCTAATCGAGTTAGAAGAATGGAACAGAAAATCAGTTCACGAGAAGCTAGAGAGTTTTTAGCTTCTAATGTATCAGTTAATTCTTCACCTCAACAACATTCTATGTCATATCCAGCATCTCAGTATCAGTATCAACTCCCACGACAAATAGGACCAGCGTATAATGAACCCAAAGTTCAACCTAATGCAAGTGCTCTTACCTGCTCTACGATAACTACGTCTGGTGGTATAAATCCTGGCATTAGTCCCGGCTCTCAAATGCACTATGATCACTATTATTTACCTATGCGTTTACCGGAAAAAAACGTGTGTGTTAAAGTTCATCGAGTGCAGCAGCCGCAGCAACCGCAATTACAACTTGCAAATCCCATTCATATGGCTCCTGTTCCACCTTATGAACCAATCGATCCTTTTTATGACCCGCAAATGAATTCATCTTTTAATTGGAGATCTTATCCGTCTCAGAATCACACCACACTGCCGAAAAATAATAACAATAAACGACAATTTTCCCCTTCACATACCAGTAATAATGGGCCTAAAGAAAATTCCGAAAAAAGTAAAATGCCAATTAAAGTACTACAACGAGATAATTCAAACAATTCTAGTTCAAACGTTGATTCTATTAATTCTGAAATATCCATGGATAAATCTGATCAAGAATTTGACAATACAGCTAATAAAAAGAAAATTCAAGTTACAGATTTGGATGACGATGAATTACAAATTACACCAACTTGTGATAACTCTGAAGAAATACAGAATTTGGATGATATTCAAACTCAAAAAATAATACAAGAAAGCAGCTCTAAAAACCAAGTTAGAACAAAAATCTTGGTACCAAAAAGAAATAAGATATCTAATGACAGTAAATCGATATTAAAAAATGGTAACTCGGTTACGAATGATATTGAAATTGAACAGCCAAGTAATATAGAAAATACAGTGATTGAAGAAAAAAATCAGCAAATAAACATTTCTGAATCCGAGCGAAATGGTTTTAATAATGATAAACCAATAAAAAGTGATAGTAAAGTTTCTAAGGTAATAAATAATTGCAGTAGCGCAACGGTAATAAATGCCGGTACTTCTGAAGATAATAATGAACACTGCGAGTCTAAAGTTAATGGACAGGGTTACAATTTAAACAAAAGTGATGAACAGGTTTATCAAGTGTACACAATACTAAGAAAATCTGATGTCGCATCAACGCAGGATGGATTGACAAACGAAATAACTCAGATGGCGATTAAAGATTGCACGGAAACAAGTGAGATGGGTGCCGTGCCTTCGTGATAGTCTACGGTGGATGTAGTTTTAAGTTATATAATTAAGACAACTTTAAATGTAAATAGTTATATGGAGAGTTCAGTTGATAAGCAACTAAAAACAAATTAGGTTGATCAATTTAAAAGACAATGTAAGCATAAAATGTAGATAACTTTACTCAAATGTTCTTCCATATGAATTAAGGTAATGACGATTAATTTACAACTCAGAGTAAAGTAAAAAAATTTTTCGATCGTAAAGCACTCTCTGATGCTTCGCATCATGAGTCGTACAAAATCATAACAAAAAGAAAGTTTGAACAGCATTGAATAATATAAGGATGTAAGGATGTCATGTATAGAGTTTTTATAACCTGAAGTACTAAAATTGTACAACTTGATAGCGTATAGGCTGTGAAAACTTAAAAATTTTGGTGCATGTTTCTCTTATTTGTACGTAAAAAGAGATCTTGTGGTAAAATAGTAAACAAACAAACTTATGATAAAAAGAAAGTTTCTAAAAATAAGCGTGTAAAATAAAAAAGTAGTCTAATTAAAAAAAAAAAAGAATGAAACAAAAATAGACTCGTCTACAATTGAAAAATTTAATTATTTTAAAATTATTTTATCATCAGGTAACTTGTTTAATCTGAGTTAACGATAAGTATAATATTAAAGAAA
The DNA here is from genome assembly GCF_020080835.1 of Cotesia glomerata. Classification (NCBI taxonomy): domain Eukaryota; kingdom Metazoa; phylum Arthropoda; class Insecta; order Hymenoptera; family Braconidae; genus Cotesia; species Cotesia glomerata. The sequence goes on along the minus strand of NC_058158.1, from coordinate 24,389,116 downwards.
GATCGTATTGTTAAGCAAAAGATGAAATGGGTGCTTCGAAGAAATTTTTAGCATAGTACTTTATTGCTTTATAAATTATTCGAAAACATATTCCCACATAATCAGCGATAATGGTCACTGTTCTAAATAGAATTTCAATAAAACTGCCTGTTTTTTATATTGATGATGATAATAATAATAATAATAATCATAATAAAAATAAAGATAAATATTAATAATAATAATGATAATAATAATAATAATAATATTAATAACAATAATAATAATTAAAATATTAATAACAATAATAATAATAATAAAAATATTAATATTAATATTAATGATTCAATAAACAAAATTAAGCCGAGATCTTCCCGGATGTCCAATTAATCGTAATGACATCCTAAAAAAATTTTTATTATTATTAAAATACGTAGTCATTGTCTTTTTATTAAGCAAAATGACAGCATAAATTTTAATGTACGATTTTATTAAAAATTCTTTTCAGAGTAGATTAATTTTTGAGATAGTTCCATCATAGAATAGCATAGTCAGAAGAACATTTACTATCAGAAATTCTAAATTTCGATGGACAAATATTCACACAGTTATCAAATATATTCGATTACGATGATTTGACAACGTTCCATATCTCAATTTTTTATTGAAATAACTTTTTTAAATATTATTTTAATCATTTAGTTATTAAGGGAAAATATTATAACTTAATAATCATGAGAAAATAAATTATTAATTATACGAATATTGAAATTACTCTTTATTTTTATGTATAATTCACTTTATTTTTATATTTTTATGATAAAAATTTTTTTTAAACATAGGGTTATTAAATAAATATGTCGAGTTAATAAAATCTCGAAATTATATAAAAAATAAAATACTAATTTATAAACAGTGACTTAGGAATTGACATTTCTGAAATTTGAAAATTCTTCATTGAGGTTTTTATTACGTTGTGGGAGCTACATATACCTGAAACAAAGTAAAAGATCAAGTTACGATGTCTCGTATAAAATGAATATAATAAAATATGGTCATGGAGTTATTGAATGGTAATATAGTGCTTTACCGAAAGTAATACCAGCACTAAGGTAAAAGACCCAGTTATTGACATTTAAAAATTTATGTATACATACATGCCAATCGGCATAACACATCTATTTTAACTAATATAGTATTCTTTAAATTATGGCTTGAAAATTATAACTGCCCTAGATGTGAAATATACTATTTTTGTCATTTCTGTTAAAATCAATCAAAACAAAGATCTATAAAAAAAAAATTCGAGCACTCTAAAGCTAAAACGGCGTAACTCAAGACATCCCTTTTAGCTTTTAGCTTTTAGAAAAGTAGTGCCTAAAGCTAAACGAGCACATAAAAAAAATTTTAATTTTTATAAAAAATTTTGATAAATAGCTTCACAAGACAAGTTAGATCCAAAAAACAGTCTAGTGCACAAAGCTCATTTATTACAAAAAGGAGCAAAATGAAAGCAATTGTTTTGTTTCGCAGTTAATCAGTTTCTAGATATAAGATTCATATGAATAAAATTTTTTTTTGCTCGACGGGCAGAAAGCGTCAACTTTCGGCCCGCTGCGCTAAACGAAGTTGCCCCTTTCTGCCTTCGTCAAGCAAAAAAATAGTATACACTCCACGGGAAGTAAATAAGAAAGCCTCAAATCACATGTTTGTTGACCTCGGCTTCGCCTCGGCCCTAGGTATGTAATATACTATTTTTCATATAACCTGCATTGAAAATGCGAGTTTCAATGCCTGTTGAGCCAACCGAAAGTAGACAATTTCAGACGAATGCGACTGTGCCGGGCAGGAATCAATTATTTCTTCCCGGCGGACAGAAAATGACGATTTTCTGCCCGTGCAATGAAGTTGCAGCTTTATTTTCAATCCTATCAATTGTTTGTTTATTTTATACCTTGATAATTGTCATTCTAACCGTTAACTGTACTGACATATTATAATTCTGTTACTAAGCATAAATAAGAATGACAAAAGAAAACTATTCAATTTACGAATAATGTTTGATAAAAAATAAACCATTACTTTCTATTTTATTATAAGTTTTATAATAAAATGGTATTTTCGCTATACTATTCGTCTGAAACTATCTAGTTCTAGTTGGCTCCAGACATTGAAACTAGCATTTTTAATGCAACTTAAGGTAAAAGTCCCTATTATGAGACACTTTTCAAGGTAGGTTGAACATTCCTGCGAATAATTAATCCATTAAAGAAAAAAATACAATTTTAATCGCATTATACGATAATTTGATGATCATTAAATCAATATTTCTATTGTTTTTATAATTTTTTTGGTTAAAAATTAATTAAATTATGGTTTTTTAGAGGAACCTATATGACCCTATTTATGAGACACTTTAAAGTCACATGTCCCCAGTGTCTCAAACCACAGGACCCTATTTTTGAGACAGTTAAAAAATCAGCAAAGTTGACCAAATTTTATATATTTATTAATTTTAGACAATCGTATTTACAAAAGAAGGAATTATTTCAATTTTTAATAAACTTATAAAAAATTTTTTATGAGTTAAACAATTAATCAACGCAAATTATTGAATTAAATCTACTTTTCTTTCTTGATTTTTTTTTGTCATTCCTTGACTTGAGCCATTAATTTTGTTTTCTTCTTTTTATATTTTTTTATTGTTAAATCTTTCTTCTTTCATGTTTTTAACTTTTCTTTTTAACTTTTGTTTGTACCATTCATCAGAGGTGTCCACAAATGATAACTTTGACTTGCCTGTTTTTCAATTTTTATTGTTTTTTTCTTCGGTAAATAATTCAATGGCAAAGTGAATATTTCTTTCGGAGGTTTTTCGGAACATTTATCTAAAAATATGAATTTTTCGTAATTTTATTCATAATTTTTAAAACTAGTTCATAAACAATTATTTTACATTACCTTTATCAACAGTTATTGATAAAATCTTGTGAATAGAACGATATTTGTCAATCATTGCAAGCATAGGATCTGAATTTTCTATCATAAGTTCTGAAAAACAGTCACATTAAGTTAAATTTATTGAACATGAATGTGAGGTTGACATTTACATACCTAATTGATGAACTTTGTTGTTTATAGGATTTGTAGAATGAATATTTGTGAGCTCTGTTATAATCTCTCTGGGCTGTGCAGATATATCTAAATTTGTATCATCAGTAGAGATAGTTAGATCAATTAGGCTGTGTTCACTGAAGTCTTTAGAAGTGCTCCGTATTACGTTATTGCTATCAATTGATGATTCTTGAAGACTAACTTGACTAGATTCATGTATAACCGTAAAGTTGTCCATCATTCATTAAATTATTTTGTTCACAGTTTATCCCATTAAAATGATACTGTCTAAGACAGTAACGGATTGTTATACATCTTCAATAATTCAGTTTTTGTCACAGGTGACCCTATTACTGCTCTGTACAAAACCCACTGAACAATAACATCCTCTTCTTTTTAAAGATAACACTGTCACCGGGCCAGTTCTAATTTTTGCCTTCTCAGGACTAATACTTTTTCATTTAGCAAGGGTAGCAATCGGTACTCCATAAACAGCAGCTGCTTTTCTCAAGGACAACTCTGTGTCTTCCATTGCTTTTAGAGTTTTTCTATATTTGACGAATTATAAATACTTAATCCTTTTAACTTTTTTCTCTATTTTATTATTCATTTTGGAACACAACACTTTTTTCTTTGGTTGAATTTGATGATTGAGTTTTATCACTTTGGAATTTTGTTTATGCTTCATTATCTCAGCTTTTTATTATAATTTACTTTTTACTTAGTCTGAAATAATACGAAATAAATAATATATTTTCAGAATCAATATACAAAAAAATATTATAAATTTATCCAAAAGTTTTAATTAAAAAACAGAAAAACTTGTTGACAAAGTTATTCAATGTTATATGATTTGAGGTTAGATTCATGATCTAAAGCTATTTGAGTTAAAATACTTACTTTTAGAAAAATATTTGAGGTTTTAATAATAGCCAATATTTTAGAACATATAATTGCACTATTTTTATAACTAATATCACATATTAGCAATATAAAATCTTATAAATGTACACTGTCTCACTTAATCGGGACAAGTCGAAAAACATATGTCCGTATTACACAGTACACCGAGAAAAGTGTCTCATAAACCGGGGCATTAACGTAAATAAGTGTAGGCATTGTGAGACACTCAGATTTAAAATATTATAATAAAAAAAAATTTATAAATGTGTATAGAAATAAAATCTATTAATCATCAGCTTTCAATTGATATACAATTTAATATAAAAGTAGAAGACACAATAAAATTACACTAACATAAAAAACTAGGTTGCCGTTGTCGTTTTACTATTCTTGGTCGTGGCTTTGAGCACAAATAACAAACCTCGCACTTTAATAAATATTTTTTAAAAACAGTATGGAATTAATTAACAGCCAAAGTCGAAAATTGCTTTTGAAATAGATGAAATAATATATTTATTATACTTTTAGTATGCTAGGGGTGTGTTTTTTTTTTATAAAATAGTATTTTTATGAAGTGTATCATAAATGGGGACATCGTCTCATAATAGGGACTTTTACCTTATATGAAAAATATAATGTGACGCGGGATGAAACACGATTTCAGACCAGTGAAGCTAGATCGTGAGCAGAAATGTCCCCTTCCCCAAGCGAAATAACACGGTGCGTAATGCTGGGTGGGGATTTTTCTGCTCACGATCTGGCTTCACTGTTTCAGACCGAGTGATGCCAGCCCTGGCTTCGCTCGGGCAGGCAACTTCACTCTGGTCTGAAATCGTTTTGTTTCATCCCTAGTCACACAATATACTATTTCACCTACGACACATTTTTTTTTCTTTAAAATTCATTAAAAATGCAGCAATAAAAAATAATGAAAGTATCAACTTCATGGAGCAAAGAAAAAAAAACCGAAATCTACTGATTTTTTCTTTAATTATTGTCTTGGATTATAAGTACACTATAAATCAGAATAATTTTTTTTTTATTTAAAATTTTTCATTCTTTTTAATTTTGTTTTTAAAAAAATCCAGGTGACTACGAAATGAAAAAATTTAATAAATAAAAAAAAATTTCCTGAGTACTTAAACCATAATGAAGAAATAATAATTTCAAACTATTTTTCTACAAGCAATGGATAAATAAATTAATCAATAACTAATGGGATTAAAAGTAAATAATGAATAAAAAAAATGATAGTACTTTAGAATACGCCTTTTTGACTCTACCGTTTTTTTTTTAATTTTTAGGCTAAAAATAAGCATTTCAGTGAATTGCATAGAAAAAAAATTGGTAGACCCTTTTAGCATTAGATCATAAAGTTTTTAAATTCCTAAAGCTAAAAGGGCGCATAAATAGACATACGCCCTTTTAGCTTTAGGAAATCAATGTTTCATTTTTAGGCGAAGAATATGTCTACCAGTCGATTGGTGATAAAAAAAAAATTATGCGCCCTTTTACCTTTTGGTACACGATATACCTGAGCTTTCGGTCGTTAGAAACAAACTTAAAGTTGTCGTAGTCAATAACTGAGTTTTTTACTTAACTATAAATTTTTATATTTGGCAACAAAAACAATTTGACCTTGAAGGTTTAGAATCGATCGCTTTGAGGGCGGTAAGATTTATGCGTATCTCAGATTCAACAAATCTCATGTCACAATTGATTATAAGTGAAGAATATAGACGATATGAAAACGAAATTGTAGAATTTCTCATAGTGATTATCCCAAATAACTAGGAAGTGATAGATTTTTTTTTTCAATCGTAATTCGAACGTCAGTTTTATACACAGAAAAAAAAATTAACTTGAATCAAGAGAAAAATTCTTAAACCAAGAAAATAATTTTGAAGAATTTCAGTGTCTTGAATCAAAACGAAAAATTTTTGAATCAAGTAAAATTTACTTAAACCCAGAAGAATTTTTTAGTTTAAGAGCAAGATCACGTCAACTGGACCCCCTATTTTCCACTTGATCATGAAAATTAAGTTCATGTATCTTTTTTATAAGTACATACCAAGATAAAATGATCCCCGAAACGATTTTTAAAAATTTCGATTTTAACAATAATTTTTTTTACAATGAAAATTTTAGGTACTTTTAATTAAAAAATGGATTGTAAATCAACCGTTAAAGTTAAATTAATGGGGCTTAAAGGATTTGTTTTTAAAATGTTTATATTTTAATAAAATATTAATAACTAAAAATTATTTGTTTATTATCATATTGTTACTTAACTTTTAAGTTAACAAATGAAAATTTCACTGACTTCTCGGTGAAAAAATGAAGTTTTTTTTTATCGGTTACATGCGTTATTTATTAAAGTTTAAGATTTCAGAAAAAAATTTCACTGCTCGCGATTTGTTTAAACAATATAAATTTATTTATCACAGCGCGCCGAGCGCCAGGCGCTGTCAGAATACCGCGCCGTCGAACGTCAGACTATGTTATAGCTTCGATTAATTATAATTAATTATAATTATAATTAAAAATAACAATTAAAAATATAATTATCAAACAAATTTTATTATTATTATGATCAATATTATGACTAATAAAATAATTAAATTCTCTATTATTAAAGAAAAATAAAAAAAACGAACTAGTAATAAATTTCAAATTTTGTAGACATTTGTTAACTTTATTTTATTTTTTTTTAAACTTAGTTAATAAAAACTTTTTTATCTTCCGACACATTATTGTATTATTAATCTTTATACATATTTATATATATATTTTCTCTGTGCGTGTGTTTGTCACTGAACTTTTTCTAAACGGCTGGACCAATTTTAATGAAACTTTTTGTATGTCTTTAGGTGGATTCGAAAATGGTTTAGATTCACAATTCAGTCCACAGAAAAATGTTTATTCAATTAAATTTTTACTTATAAATTGTTCTTGATCTTGGAATGTTTTACATTGGATCTGACAGACAGTATCGAATATTCATTTGAGAAAAAAAATTATAATCGAAATTCAAAAAAATTTTGTGTAATTGTGTTGAAATCAATCAGGTGCTAATTGAAATATGTCATTATAATAACGTTTTAATAATAATTTTCATCAAAACGGTCCAAACTGTAACAGCTCATTTAAATAAACTTGAAATTTTTTAATTTAAGACGTGTGTACAAGAAAACGTCTGTCTGGTCCGCTAGTAATAATATAGTAATATATTACTATATTATTAATAATAATATAATAATGTTTCGGAAGATAAAAAAGTTTTTATTAACCAAATTTAAAAAAAAAAAATAAAATAAAGTTAACAAATGTCTACAAAATTTAATATTTAATACTAGGGGACGGACGGGCAAGACGGAGAGGGCGGGTAAAATGAATAATCGTTTTAAATCGCTGGTCGGTCGATAGAAACATTTTAAACAGCAATCTATCAATCTATTATGTAACTACACTTACCGTTATCGATAAAGCATTGGTTTTGCATACTTGTGGGAATTTTTTTTTATAAATATTGAAATTTAGGAAAAAAAATAAAATTTTAAATCGTAAGTATACAGTACTTAGTTTAATGTTGTTAAGGACGATGCAGATTTGATTTTTTTTCTTCATATTCAGGACGCGGTTGATATTTTTGCGACGATTGTTTTGATTGAAATGTATTTTCCAATCAGTATTCGTTTTACGCGACCTGAGTATTCATTTTGCACGCCCTGGTAGGGCAAAACAGATAATGTTGACTTTTTTTTTTTTTTTTAATTTCGAAGAAGAATTTCTTTGTTATTATTTTTATTTTACTTTAATTATAAACTTCAATTACCCAAAAAATTATTAGCCAAAGTGAAGAATGGATATGATTATAATATATATTTGTTATTTCATTTTTAAATTAACATATCCGTTTTGCCCGCCCTTCCCCTAGTTCGTTTTTTCTATTTTTCTTTAATAATAGAAAAATCACTTATTTTATTAGTCATAATATTGATCATAATAATAATAAAATTTGTTTGATAACTATATTTTTAATTGTTATTTTTAATTATAATTAATCAAAGCTGTACCATAGTCTGACGTTCGACGGCGCGGTATTCTAACAGCGCCTGGCGCTCGGCGCGCTGTGATAAATAAATTTATATTGTTTAAACAAATCGCGAGCAGTGAAATTTTTTTCTGAAATCTTAAACTTTAATAAATAACGCATGTAACCGATAAAAAAAAACTTCATTTTTTCACCGAGAAGTCAGTGAAATTTTCATTTGTTAACTTAAAAGTTAATTAACAATATGATAATAAACAAATAATTTTTAGTTATTAATATTTTATTAAAATATAAACATTTTAAAAACAAATCCCTCAAGTCCCATTAATTTAACTTTAACGGTTGATTTACAATCCATTTTTTAATAAAAAGTACCTAAAATTTTCATTGTAAAAAAAATTATTGTTAAAATCGAAATTTTTAAAAATCGTTTCGGGGATCATTTTATCTTGGTATATACTTATAAAAAAATACATGAATTTAATTTTCATAATCAAGTGGAAAATAGGGGGTCCAGTTGACGTGATCTTGCTCTTAAGAATTTTTCTACTCAAATCAAGAAGATGAAATTCTTCAAAATTATTTACTTGATTCAAGTAATTGATGCACCGAATTGTATCATATTCATTAAATAGCATAATATAATAATATGTCTTGCTTAAACAGTTTGCTAGATCTAGGAGCTGAGATTAAGATTGAAGATGAAAGATCAGGATATACACCGCACTATGCTGTTGAAAAATCTTACTAACCAATAGTGACATTTTTTCTTATTAAAGGTGCTGATGCACTGATAAAATTATTGACTTGACTCAAGAGCCAAACTCTTGAACCAAGAATACCATTTGAAGAAAATGATTTTCTTGAGTCAAGAGAATAAATTCTTGAGCTAAGAAATTATTCTTGGTCTAAAAAAATTTTCTTGTTTCGAGAATTAATTCTCTTGATTCAAGGAAATCATTTTCTTCAATATGGAATTCTTGGTTCCAGAGTTTGGCTCTTGAGTCAAGTCAATTTTTTTATCAGTGTGCCAATGCATTGGATTATAATAGTTATAATAGTTAACAAAAGATTACTTTCGATTTAGGAAGTTTTTAAATTAATTTTGAATTTATAGCTCACATTAACATAGTTAGCCGTTTAAATTATATTTGCCGTCTTAATTATATCTCAACAATTATATTGCATCATATTATCATATTGAAAATTGCTAACGTGCAAATTAATCCATACTACTTATTCTATCAACATTTTGGTTCAAAAGCTGATAAAGAACAAATCTTAGATGAGTGCATTAAGGAAATTGGTCATCTTAAAAAAGGAAATGATCCGTGGGAATAGCTACGTTGCCGTATATAATTTTATAATTGATGATGTTCGTCGATTAGTATAATATTCGAGGAAATCTGATATAACTAAAAAATTTCAACCAAATCAATTAAATGATAAATTCCCAATTTACGAATAAATTATTGCCCTTACTTATGAATTTCATTAATTAATTTTGAACTATTCTCAGCTGCTACAAAATGTCGAAGCTGTATTAACTAATAAATTTAATAATTGACTTTTATTATTTGTACTTAATTTATTTAATTATTTGAGAATTTAACAATTTTGTTACTCAATAAAATAAAACGCTCATTCGCGAGATTTAGTGCTAGATGAAATTATCGACTTAATTATTGATTAAAAATTAAATTTTTAAGAGTTTAGCAAGAAAACAGTATTCTTAGGTAAAAGAAAGATTTATCTACTGTACTTGTCCTAGTAATGAATTTTGATTATCTTCTTTCTAAGGACTTACCCTCTATTGGGAACTTAACCCACGGCCTCAGGCTTAAAGGATCATCAAATTTTGCATTTATTTAGACTTTTCGTTGCTCTGATCCTAGTAATTTAGAGAATATATTCCTCTCCATATCTTTTTCGCCTAAAAATTAAATAGGTATACTAAAATTATTGAAATTGATTGATTTTATTTTTTGTGAAAATTGAGAATGTTCCCCACGATATTATACTACACTATTTCTATAGAATTATAGATAGCATTTTTACAACTATTGGAACTATTCCTATAATTTACAGCCGTAGTTCCTATAATAGAATAAGAAAAAATTTTATAAAATCATATTAACAATTGCTATAATTTTTTTTTCGTGTATGTATTTAAAATGGTACCAAAATAATAAAAAAGCAAGTGTCATCATGTTATTACATCAATATTTTTATGTCGTAGATTACATTTTTTATTAAATTAAAAGTTGCAAAACCTGAATTTCTTGAATTAAAAATTAAAAAATTTATGCATGACATATGTTTTTTAAAAAATAACTAGTATGTAATAGTTTGATTAATAAAAAACGAAAATAGTTACAACTAGAAATCAAATAGGTGGTGTTGGTGTGTAAACTCTCACGTAGTCTTCTTGACTTTCACCTTTGCTATCATAAACCACGGATACGAATTTATATTATTGTAGAGTGACCGAATCTGACGGCAAGTTGACAATGTGCGGCTCAGTAAATAGTAACAAAAGCTTTCCCTCAGTTAGACTTTCGCTGTCAACGAATAAAATAATATTTATTACATTATTTCTACTAACATCAGTAACAATTGTGAGCATATGTGACAAAAATCAACCGACTGAAGAATAATATTTCTATGTAAATGTATGGTCATCATCAATAATAATTGATTTATTTAACAAGGAAGTTAAAGACACGCGAGTATTCGAAAGTTTATAAGAGTAATCTATTTTTGACATTTTGCCTCCTCACAAGATTGCTTTTGCTTAGTTAAATCACGTGTTCATGATCATTTGTCATTTTCAATTATAAACGGTGAAAAGACATATGACTTTAGCACATATTCGGTGTTAAAGAAGAAAACAAAAAAGTTTTATTATGGATTCTGTATGAACTTTACTTCGTAATCGACTGGTTTTTTTTTTATTTTAATAATGCTGATCCAAGTGAAAAAATGAATACAATATGACATTGAGATAAAAGAATTAAATTAGCTGAAACAGGATTTTTGTAAGAGCTAAGAGTTAAGAAGGGAGACCGCAATACCTTTCTCCGGAGATGTGGCTGACCGACATATTGCGTTCTTTGCCCTTCCATCCTGACTAGAGGTAAGAAGAAAAAGAGAAAGAGCGTCAGCCAAGCAAGAAGCAGGAGTTTAAGTCATTTGATTTGCTAGGTGAGAGAAAAGTCTTCTCCGTTCTTGCTATGAGTACCGTCGTATCTCCTGTATTACTTCATTGTCTTCATTATGTTTCTTGCGATTTTCTTTATCAGCCTTACGTGAACACGCGCTACCGCGGTCTTTTATATTTTCCGCTATAACAGTCAACGGGGCCAGTTTATAGTAGATATTCTCGTGAATAGCTGTGTATACTAGTCACTCAGGGTACCATCAAAATATTATTGGTGTTTTTTACTTATAAAACACGATGAAGTTTCAAAAAATTATCTGTGATAGTTATGTACTCCAGAAATCTGAAGAATTCGAGCAAACAGGTAAAAGTAAATTCAAATAATTATTATTTTTTACTGTCAATTTTAATTATCGTTATTACCATTCAAAACTCAAATAACTGCTCTAGAAACATTTTTATAAATTATTTTATTTAATATTTATTCATAAATTATAACTTCATCTGTCTAATGAAAATGTTAGTGCAGAAACTAAACGACCTCGACTCACTTTCTGTATTTTACACAGTTGACTGCAGTTGGCATTTTTTTTTTTTTTTTTTTTTCAATCTAATACTTTTACTAATAGTTTTCGCAAAATTGTAAATGACTTGAAAATTTTATCAATTTTAAGATGGTAAAATAAAATATTTAAATAGATGTTTGATGAAAAAAAAAAAATTGAATTTGTAGACAGAATAACTTGATTAGAAATTCGTTTCTCGTGTTAACACATGTAATATCATGTAAACGTGACTGCACCGGTGTGAATTATATTATTGAGTAGTATTGGTGATGAAAGCGCAAGACGATCACTTATTTGGACATTCATTGTTCGTACTTAATTTAGATGTAGACTTAAATGTTGAACATGGAATACCTAATTTATTTTCATTTATCAATTAACACGATCTCATATTATTGATAAAATGTTTACACATGCAGTTTAAGTTAAAATTAGTAGTTTAAATTAAAGTTTACATCATTGAATTATTTTACAGAGTACGATGCAGTTGAAAAAAGACTTCAATTACTCTTAAAAGAAGGATCTAAAACTCCTGCTGATTTTGATGAATCAGAAATGACTTTGCCTGATTATTACGATCCAGTCAAGTTTCGTTTGGGTCAGAATGTCTTTAGAAAAAATATTTTTACTATGATGATTGCTAAATTATCCGGATTGCTACTTCTTCTTACGGTCCCGTCAATTCTTGATATTTTAAAATTTACGAAACAAAGCGGTAATCCATGTACTGCCTTTCGTAGATACGCTGCGACTATTCTTCATACATGCATCTGGTATAAAAATTCACCGGATGAGGATAGTGAGTAAGTAAAATAATAATGTTCTTATTTTGTCTAATATGAATACTAAAAATTACTTGTGTATGTTAATACTTTTTTTCTATATTTTTTGTATTCTTAAAATAAGAGCTTTATTCGACATTAGTTGAAATGTTTTTTTTTCTTTAACGAAGCTGGAAATACTATGTATGAGGCAAAAATAAAATTAATTTAAATAGCGTTCATTGACACAATATGAGACGCCAGAATGCGAATGCCGTGATTTAAGAATATGTTTATCCTTCAACTGTATCTTGTCTACAATATTTATTTTAATCACCGTACCTGCAAAAATTACCATATTAGTTTTTATTTTTTTATTGGTTCTGAGTAAAAATTCAAATCTAAACTGTTACTAGAAATACAAATGAATAAATTAAGGATTGCTATTAATATAATTTTTTTTTTTTTTTTTTTTTTTTTTTTTTTTTTTTTTTTTTTTTTTAGATTATTTGTATCCTTGAAAAATGTCCGTAAAAAGCACTGTATTGCTTCTAAACGTAGCTGTGAAGCTGGAATAGGTCGAATTTCACAACTTGATATGGCTCTTACTCAATTTGGTTTTATGGGTTTCACTCTATTATGTGCAGATTATTTAGGAGTTGCTACCAACGATGAAGAACTCGATGGTCTTCTTCATTTTTGGCGTGTCATTGGACGAACGTTGGGTACAGAAGAAAGGTAAATTAGTAGCAGAATATTTATTTCTTATTTTTATCGTTAAAATTTGATCAATGTAATTGAATTAATTTTTTTTTTAGATTCAATCTTTGCAATGGAACTGTAAAAGAAAGTAAAGCACTTTGTCGGAGATTATTGGAAGAAATTTTCGTTCCTTATTATACTAAAAAATCAAAAGATTTCGAAGAAATGAGTAATGCTCTTTTAGAAGGATTATGGCCGATAAATCCGTTTGTAAATAATAAATCGTTCAGAATATTTACATGCCATCTGATAGCCTCAGCTATACCAAATAATAATCACTCACTAGATATTGATGACACATCGTTGTCATTGTACAGTAAAATAATATTGTATCTTCAGCTTTTTGTTCATAAACATTTATTGCCAGTACATTACTGGTGGTCAAGTATTTTTCGCGCTCATTTTAATAATCAAATGAAAATAGGCTTTTATCTTACGGAGAAATTTCCATTTTTAGCCTATATACTTTACGGACGAAAACGATCATATTTTAATATTTATAAATTTCATTTTGATTAAAATAGAAAAATGTCTTTTTATTGTTTTTAACAAATGGAATTTTTGTATATATTTCTCCGTTTATGAAAAGATAGCATTTATTTGATGTTTTATAGTTATATCGTTGTGTGAGTACTAATTGCTAAAACAATAAAAAAAAAGACAAAATAAAAAATAATATTAGGGATCAATGACATTTTAATATAGAAATTCGATACTCATATTTAATTAAATTATTTTCTATGGCCAAAAATAATTAGTTGTCAAAAAGATATAATTAAAAAAAAAAAGTAATTTATCAAAAATAGTATTAGATAAGTGACTGTTTATACTTAAAATAAGTTAAAAAGTAATCTAAAAATTGTAAAGTAAACTGATTATGAACAAATGTTTTATTTTAGTGATCAAGAAACTAAAGTTGGAATCAAGTTACTATTTTCACTTCGTTTTATAAGTGTCTAAAATATAAAGAAAGTTTTTTATCACGTTTTATGTATGTAAATAGTTTAAAAAGACGAACCAATGTTTTTTTTTTTTTTTTAAACAAGTGAAAGGACTTATTCATCAATGAAGTTTAATTAAGTCTACAAAAAAAAATGGTGAAATATTTTTGTTTAAACGATTGAGCAATTGAAGTCAAACTTATTATATATAAAAAAAAATATACGTATGATACCGTATTATAAAAAATTACATGTCCATTATATTGTAGATCAGTAGGTACGCAGTAATTTAATCATTAATTAGGTCACAGCCTTAATAATTTGTAATTTTAATTGTCTTGCCTACCTATTATTTTAACGTCAGCACGAGTTTGATTCTGAAACATACTGACATTTAGTATAATCATTCCATTTATAAGATGTATAAATTGTAAGCATTTATTACCACTGCGAAATATTATCTTATTGTCGTTTATATTGAATAATCATATCTATTTATGTGTTACACAATTTCTGAGCATTTATTAACTTTGGTATTTCCAATGATTTTTATCAACGAAATAATATTCTTATAATTATTATTATCAATCATACGTTATTAGTCATCGTATGTCGCGTCTTAGGTACTATGGAGGGTAGAAGTATTTATTTATTTAGAAGTACTTCTACCTTCCATATTAGGTACCTCTCAACGACTTCAGTAGATGGGAATATCTAAAATTTTTATACTCTGAGAATTGTAAATTAGCTGTAAGGTAAAAGCCCCAATAGATGATCATATACTGGTACATGATCATATATTGGGGCTTTTACCTTACCTCTTGCAATATTTGAAACTAAAAGATTTATTTTAATTATTTTTGAACTTCCAACGGAGTGGTACGTGATCAAACTAGAAGATAACCTTCAACTTATGATTCTCAGCATCATCGATAACATACAATAAGAGACAATAATTTATGCCTGCTCGTGTTGCTTTGGTATCGATGAAAGTTTGGATTTATGAAAATTTGTCCAAATAAATATGAAGGTTTGTAAAAATGCTGATGAATATAAATGAATAAAAGCACAGAAAAATTTACGTATAATTGTATATAAATACAAATGATTCTATGTAAACTAGATCATCTGTACAATTTTACAGTTGTTCACATGACCAACTGAACAAATAAAATTCCCTATTTTTAAAAATACGTACAACTAATTAGTATTTTTCTTACCTAGGGCAGGAAAATAAGAAATGTCTCAGATCACATGTAATTGTTGTCCGAGGCGAAGCCGAGGTCAACAAACATGTGATCTGAGGCTTTCTTATTTACTTCCCGAGGAGTGTATACTATTTTTTTGTCCGACGAAGGCGGAAAGCGGCAACTTAGTTTAGCGCAGCGGGACGAAAGTTGTCACTTTCCGCCCGGAGGGCAAAAAAATGAACATTACTATAAATGAAAGTTTATAAATTTACTAGATAATAAAAAATATCATTTGAATAAACGATTAATAATACAAGTATATAAAAAAATAAATGATACATTCACTTAGGGCCAGTTTTTCAACCCCGGGTTTAAGTATTTTATCATTGTGAATATATCTATATATAATATAGATATATAGATATATTCACAATGATAAAATACTTAAACTCGGGGTTGAAAAACTGGCCCTTAATGAACTTATGTGTTTAAAAAGATAGATCCGGATGTAAAAAAACTATTATGATTATTTGAACAAAAGAAATTGCGGGTAAATAATCGTAATGAATAAATGTAGAAATGATTTTATGAATAAACGACATTATGATCATTAGTATTTTTAAAGTTGTGTATAAATAAACATTTGTAAACATGATAATCGGTACAAATGAAAGTTGTCCGAATGGATATTTGAACAAATGAAATTCTATCCAAATAAATCAATAAAAATGAACATCTGCATTAAAGTTAATCAGTAAAAATGAATATTTGTCCAGAAGTTAAACTGTCAAAATGAATATCGGTTAAAAAAAAGATTTCCACGAAATCTCTTATAATTTTATAAGCATGTTGCAATCTATTAAGAACGAACTTTATAACATTTCACCCTCAAAGGGGTGTACGTGGATGTTAAAAATTAAGAAAACTTAAAACTTTTAATGTATAACTTTTATAGGTTTAAAACGGATGGACGTTTTTTTTTAACTTCCCGCTAAGAAAATTGAAAATTTTCAAAAATCGGGAAGTTATTGTTTTCACCCCGTTTTTCGAAAATCGAGTTTTCATCAGATCTCGACGTTTTGAGGTCCTAGGAAGCGTTCCTGACTATTTCCGCGGTGATGTCACCGTGTCTGAATGTATATATATATATATATATATATATATGTGTGTGTGTGTGTGTGTGTGTGTGTGTGTGTGTTTTCCCTTAGGGGGGGGGGGAATCCTTTTTACGGATTCTAGGCATAGTTGTTTGGCCTGGATATGTGGCGACTCGACGCAGCGTCATACTAAAACTCGACACTAACGCCCCTACCTACTAAACCCTAAACCCCTTTTCCTTCTTTCCTCTAATCCCTCATGGAAACCGCCGTCAGGCATTACTTCGTGAAGAGAGGATCTAGCTACTGCTCTTCCTTCTGGTGGCTAAGGTGTTAACTACCTTCCTTCTATGTCGGACTCAGAAGACAATATTATTTTGCAACAATACCGATTAAACATCCTCCTCTCTCGTTTCCCTATAGATTTTACAGGGAAGACTGGATCAGGACCGCGTTAGCATTACTTCAATCCAGTCGATGTTGTGCCTCACGACACCTACTTCTTGTTATTACTGGTTTCTAATCCCTTTCTGCGATTTTTTCTTTCAAGAGACGCTGCGCGTAGGCTACTACAGCTGTCCAGTTTTCTTCTTTTTTGATCATGCAGGTTACCAAGCTCTCAGGGGAGAGCGCGGTGCCCATTGTTTCTTCGGTGCAGATTCTATCGTCCTTCCATCGATCACACTCGAAAAACGTGTGCTCGGCGTTGTCAATTTTGTCTGGACAGTATTTGCACGTTGGTGTGCTGTGCAAACCCATCTTGAATAGATAGGCATTTAACTGCCCATGTCCCGTCAGTAGCTGGGTCAGAAAGAAGTCCGTGTCCCCGTGCTTCCGAGAAAGCCAGACGTTGATGTTTGGGATCAGTCGCGCTGTCCATCTGCCTGTCTCTCCCGACGTCCATCGGTCCTGCCACTCTTGCTGCGTTTCCGTTTTTTTCCTCGTTCTTGCCTCCTTCATGTTTTCGCCACCGATTTTAGCGTCGTAGAGTCTTGCTCTCTCGAACGCTAATAGGTCGATGGGCGCAGCTCCCGCAATGACCAATACAGCCGCTTCGGAAACCGTGCGGTAGGCGCAGGCAACTCTGAGAGCGCCTCGCCGCTGCACTGCTGCCATTTTCCGCCGATAGGTTTTCTGCTTTAATATATCTGCCCAAATTTCCGCTCCATAAAGCAGTACCGAATGGACTGCTTCCAGAAGGACTCTCCTCTTTTTGGTTCTTGGTCCCATAGTATTCGTCATAATTCTTGCTAGGCTAGACACCGTCTTGCTGGCTTTCTGGCATGCACTATCGAGGTGTTCGCGGAAAGATAGTTTCTCGTCTATCATTACCCCCAGATAGCGCAGGGCCCTTGTTGACGTTGGCGTTATTCCTCCCATGTCCACAGCAAATGGTTTTGGGAACCATTTTTGGCGAGTCAGAACGACCATCTCGGTTTTGTGTTTTGCGAGTTTCAGGTGGTGTTTATCGAGCCAAATCTCGACAGCATCAATGGTTTCCCGAACGAGTAGTTCGGCCTCCTCTACGCTGTCTACTATTATCGTGGCCGCGACGTCGTCTGCAAAGCCCGTTAGCTCCACTTGCTTTGGCAACGGGATTTCCAGAAGCTCGTCGTAGTCCGCGTTCCATAGATCGGGCCCCATTATTGAGCCTTGTGGCACGCCAGCCGTTATGGCGTATTCTTGTGGACCTTTTGTGGTTTCTGCTATCAGCTTTCTCTCGTCAAGGTAGTTGTCGACTAGTGCCAGATTCTCCGGCTCCACGTCAAATCTGTGCTCCAGGGCGTCCAAAATATCTCTCCAATTTGCGCTGTTAAAGGCATTTCTAATGTCTAGCGTGAGGACAAGACACACCTTGCGGGCTTTGAGGCTACCAGTCCATGCTTCTCTCGCTGTCGCTTCGACTTTCTGGATCGCGCCGACTGTTGAACGTCCTTTCCGGAAGCCGTGTTGGTTTGCGACAAAACCTCCAGCACGGTCTATGTCGTTGCGAAGTCTCCCTTGTATGAGCTTCTCGAGCAGTTTTCCAGCAATGTCCAGCATACAGAGTGGTCTAAACGACGAAGGTGTTATGGGGGTTCCCTTACCTTTGTCTAAGAGAACCAATCTCTGCCGTTTCCAGACCACGGGAAACGTGCCAGTTGCCAAGCATGCGTTGTAGGTGTTCAGGAGTATGCCTGGGTATTCCAGGGCTACAGTTTTGATCACCGATGCCGGGATGCCATCATGTCCAGGTGCCTTTCCTGTTTTGAGTGACTTGGCCGCGTCTTGTAATTCCTTAGTTGTGAAGGGTGTTACTTCGCTGTTCTTAGTGTAGTGTTTCTTCTCCCGCGGTGGGTGTTTGGGGAAAAGCTCCGTTACAATGCTCTCCATCAAGGCAGGAGACTTCGTCGCCTCTGGTGAAGCCTTTGCAAGTCGTTTGGCGACAATTTGGTAGGCTTTACCCCAGAGGTCATTGTCGAGATCGTTGCAGATCTCTTTCCACAGTTTCGCTTTACTTGCTTTAATTGCTCGATTTAGCGTCTTTTTGGCCTGCTTGTACTCTTTTGAATACAAGTCCTGGCTTGGGGAGCGTTTCGTAGCTCTCGTTGCTCGGCGACGTAGCTGATGACATATTTTGCGAAGTTCTGCTATGTCTGCTGACCACCAGTACGCCGGCCTGTGGAAGCTCTGGTTTTTCAGCCGTGGCATAGAGGCGTCACATGCGGCTGTAATTTCATTCATCGTGTTTAGCACTGCCTTTTCCGTCTCGCTGCAGGTATCTGGTGTCGGGTTGTTCTGGAGGATAGACCAGCTTCGTGCGAGTAAAGCTTGCAATGCCTCTGGATCAAGCCTTTTGGCATTCCACTTCCGCTTAGAAACGTCGCGTTGTGAAACCGGAGCAAATGCCAATCCAACGCTGAATGTCACAAACTGGTGATCACTGCCACTGTATTCTTCGGATACTGTCCAGTCTTCAATCATGTTGGCAGTCCTTGGAGTCGCCAATGAGATGTCGAGGATGGATTCTTGGTACCCTGGTCTTCTAAAGGTCGTGGTGCTCCCGGTGTTCAGCTCTATGAGGTCGAGTCTAGCCACGACGTCAGCGACCTCGTTTCCTCTGGTGTCGGAGAAAGCAGCGCCCCACTCAGCCGATTTAGCGTTGAAGTCTCCGGCTACGATAACTTCGCCGTCGAACTTAGTAACCGCATCTTCTATATTTGCGAGTTTCTGTCGGAACACACTAATCCCTTCGTTAGGTGAGAGATAGACGCTCATGAAGTAGGTTGTGGGGGTTTGAATCCAGACAAAACCTGCTCCACCTCCGCTCTTGTTGACGGTAACGTTCTTTGTGTTCACAATCCAAATTGCTGCCGTGCCCGTTTCGTCTGCGAACCATGTTTTACCTTCGATGTTTAGATATTGCTCGCAGATAAAGCAGACGTCAATTTTATCTTCGAAAACACGCTGGCGCAGCAGGTTTTGCGCCAAGGCGCACCTATTCAGGTTGCCTTGTAGTATGTGTGTCATTTCTGACCTTTCGTGGCTTCTGCAAGTGCTTTGCGGAATGCCTTACACGCTCCAGTGCCAGAAATATGGCATAGACTATCCTGGGCATCTTTGTCCGAAGCACAAAGGAAGCATTTTAACTTCTCCGTGCAGTTTACGGCCTTGTGGTTCTCTCCGCCACATTTGTAGCACCACCTGCTTCTGTCTGGTCCCGCACACTGACGTGTTTGGTGTCCATAACCAAGACATTTAAAATAACGTGTTACTTTTACTACTGGGCGTATACGACAGTTCACCAAACCGATCCGTATACGGGCCTTGTCAAGGGCCTTAATCGCACTGGGCTCGTCTAGTTCGCAGAAGGCTGCCCGATTACCTCGTGGTGTGGGTTTTGTCAAATTTACCCGTTTGACCTCCAGGTTATCAGTGAATTCACGTTTGAGTGCTTCACGGACTTCGCTCTCGGTAGAGATTTCATCTAAGTCGAGGATCTCGATCGTTGTTGTTGGTGTTAGCGTCTTGACTGTGCCGATGTTTGCAGTGGCTGCCCTTACTGCATCGGTGAATGCCTTGCTGTCTTCGGTCTTTCGAGCCATTTCAAGGAGAACGCCTCCGTGTTTCGTCTTTTTAATAGACCTTATGTCTACGCCCGTCTCGACAGGGCTTACCTTGGCCTTGATTTCCTTCAGGAGATCGGCGTATGTTCGTCCTTCAGCTGGTTGGACTAGGACAGCTTTAGTTCTTATCTTCTTCCTCCTTGGTTTCTTGGAGCCACCGCTGTTTGGCTGGTCTTGGGCTGTAGCAGCTTGAGTCACTGTCTTTTTCTGTGCTGGCTTGTCAATATCTGAGTTAGGGCTGGGCGTGGACAGCGGCCTCTTCTTGTTGCCATCTCCTTGCTGTGGTAATTTCTTAGGAGTGGTCAGAGGTGGCTGTGATTTTTTGTTCAGACTCGGAGATGTTTGAGTCGTTGACGCCGACTTCGTTGGTGATTTGTTGGCCAGCCTATATGCCGTACTAATAGACGAAACCAATTTTCTGATCTCATGGTGAAGATTCTTTTTGTCTTTTATGAAGTCGGCTAACTCATCAATCTTGTTGCCGAGCCTCTCCATTGGTGACTGTTGGCCGGTGACGGTCGGTAGAGAGTTCATTCTTCCTCGGTGGGTTTGATTAGTGGCAGGAGCAAAAGGTCCTCCACGTTTTGAAGGAATGTTGCTCAGCTGTCCGTTCTCTGCCATCTGGGCTGATTTCTTACTCCCTGTAACCTTGCTAGCATTGCTAGACAGCAGAGCCATGGGGTCTACTCCACTGTTCAAACGGTCGCTTGATAACGACGAGTTTAGGCCCGTTTGCACGCCTTCCCTCGCCGGCACTGAGGTATCCATCCTCTGTACTGTAAACGATGTTTAAAAATCTTCTGACATTTCCATATGTTTGTTTGGTGTTGTTCATTTGGCACTACCCGGAGAGCACGTGTAGGGTGTAAAAGCAGAACCTACGGACGCGAACAACGCTACCCTCCGTGTGTGTGTGTGTGTGTGTGTGTGTGTGTGTGTGTGTGTGTGTGTGTGTGTGTGTGTGTAAATTTATCATAACTTTTGAACGGATCATCCGATTCGATCGAAATAAGCGGCGTTCTGAAGAGTTCCTTTGCCCCTAGAATTCTGATACTAATTTACAAAATTTGAGTCGATCAATTTTGAGAAATCTCAAAAATAAAATTTCCAAAAATTTGTTTTTTTTTAAATATCTTTTAAACGGCTGAACCGATCAATTTCAAAAACTAATCAGCTCTTAACCTCAAAAAATCACGTCGATTGCCACCAGCCCGGTCAAAATCAGTTGATTTGTTTGAGAGATATCGTTGTCGAAAAAAATTGAAAAAAATGTTATTTTCAGAATTTCTATGAAATTTTTAGTCTGACCAGTTTACGCTTGAAAATTTTTCAAAGAACTCAAAAAACTGCGTTGAATGCCGTAAACCGCGAGAAAATTGATTAATTCATTCAAAAGTTATTGCGGTTTGAAAATTCAAAAAATAGTGTTTTATAAAACTTCCATTAGCCTTTTGAGCTCGAAGAGTTCAAAAGCACAGAACAGCGATATATTTTTTATGAGTCGAAAGTACCCAAATTTGAGATTTTTTGAACCTTTAAAAATTCATATCTTTGAAAATATTAACTTTATCGTGAAAAGTCATAGGACCTTTTTTATTGGTATTTCAATAAAGAATATAAAAAAAATTTGTCCGGTTGAAAAATAACAATTCCTTGCAATTGTTTAAACAATTTCGGTTTAAACAATATGGCACCGGGTTGCTCCATGGCAACATGCATTTATATCATCAGTAGGGCAATTTGAAGAGGATCGCATAAAAAAATTGAGGTGGAATAGTTATCGGTACTCATGCGCCGATTCCTCCTGGACTATACTTATTTTATCGTTTTAATCTGTATTTCAATTTCAGATTAGAAATAAAGGCTTACGATACGATACGATACGACTATAGTATCTATTAGTATAAATGTCAATGTTAAAAAAAAAAAACAGTTTTAAATTCTCCAATATGTACCTTTACATTTAATAGCTGTGCTTTGGATTTAATTCAAGTTGATTTTCAACGTTACAAACAACGTTGCAAAAATTTCAGATTACAAAAAACTATTTTATTATAATAAATTTTTAATGTTTATTCATTGAATAGAATTTGATTTGAGTAAAAGTTTTATTCACGTCACTGAAAATTTGTTTATTTAAATGGTCAATCGTTTCATGGTTTAATTTTTTTGATATTACTTCAGAAGTTGTAATCTTGGAATAAAAGTAATTAGGCCTTGTATTCATACTCACATCACTGAAAAAAGTACTAAAACAATTAACGTCGGAGGATGCTCACATATTACTAGTAATTTACTCATTTTATTACGGATAGTTTTTGCTGCTTATGCAATGGACATTAATTAGTCTTACTCAGGAAATATTTGTCGCTTGTCTTTTTATGGTGTAGAATAGTATATTATTTATTTATGTGGTAGTGCAATTATTACTATTATATTATATAACATAATATTCCATGTAAACAATACAATAATAATATTTATCTATCAGATAACTTTTATGCAATATATTCTTAATAATTATTTTAATTATCAAAGATAATTACAAGGTCATGCATAAATACATCGAAGTTAATGGATACCTACAATTATTATCTTCTTCCGAGGTAATAAAAATAATTTTAACTACATATATCAATAACTTTCCAAATTAATAAATGTAATAAATGGACCATATTTTATACATTGACATAGTACAAAAAATTGTCCTCGACTGATAAAAAAAAAAAAAAAAAAAAAAAAAACTAAAGAAAATATAAACAAAAATTTTATAATTCGTTGTAATTTTTTGCAATGTTGCCTAGCCGCTTGAGCAATTTGATTTAATATTGGAACTATTTAAGTTAGAAAAGTTAGAGAATCAAGTGATATCAAGTTGAGAAGAACTATTCCATATTATTCTTCTTTAGATTTAGTGTTTTCGTTAAGTTCAAGTGCACAAAGAAATCTGAATATTGCATATAAAACAGTTATTCGTAAAGAGAGTTAGTTAATCATGATTGTATGTATTAACAAAAAGGAAATGATTTTTTTCGAATCAAAAAGGATATTTTTTTTAATTTAATGAAATTATTAATTTCTCATAGCGACACTTCGTAAGATGAAATATAATTCCAAGTGATATTAGAAAAATTAAATATTACTAATTATTGTGTATAGCTTTTTTTATGAATTAAAAAACAAAATATAATTTGTACAAAATACATAGATATTTATTTAACTGCAGCAAGTCCGTTCTTAGTTGTAATATTCCATTGATTTTCCATGATATTATAGGCTGAGATATAGTAATTGTGAAACGAGAGTAATTGCAAGGTAGAAAGAAAAAGAGAGGGAAACAGTATATTAGAGGTGAGCGATATCGTGAGGATAAATTGTTATCCGTGTATTCGTTGAGCTTATCTGTGTTATATTATGATTTATATATGTATTATAGACATTATATATGTTGTGTATTGTTACAAGTGGGGAGAGACGACGGTACAGAACGTATCTCGTATTTAAAATTTACCGGGAGCTATCATACAGAAGTCAGTACGAAGTTTTTGTGCCGAAGACTAACATCAATAATTAACAATATTTTTTTGTATTACAGTGTAAACTCTATATAACGTCACTCGATTTAACGACAAACTCCCTAAAGCGTCAAAATCACTTGGCTTTGGTTGGTTTAGCTTGTTTTCCATACAATGATATACTCTATATAGCATTGCACCCACTCTCAGTAACGACCACAATTAAGTTATAAAAAGTACCTTAAGTTGCCAAAATTAGTAAAAACTACGCAGCTGTGTACGTTGTACTATCGGCTGTCATGGATTTATCCTTACGTTAGTGTCTAGATGAATACGACTAGTGTCTTAAAGCCAATGAACTAGAGTGTCCATTATTATTGCTGGAAGATCTGAGGGTAAAACTTATGTTAATATGCAAAAATAACAGACTATACGCAATAGCGTCTAAATCCCGAGTCAAAATTCGAGTCCCGTTTTGACCGTAAAAATGTCCCAACTCTTTGAAGTCTAATATGCCGCTAAAAATCGAGTCTATTTTGACCGTACAAGACGGTATCGGAGAATAAGTACGGTTAAAACAGGCGTACGCAGGTCTGTTTTGACCGTAAAAATTTCCAGGAGTATAATATTATCATTATAAATATTATTTCTATATTTGTCATCTTGTTGATTATTATTATTTCTCTTGCCATCTTGTAGTTCTTAGGCGCGAAAATTTAAATTAATAAAAAACATGAAAAGTTGCCATTTAAAAATTAAAAATTTAATAATAATAATAATAACAATAATAATCTCAGAGAAGGGTTTTTCTTTCAAAAATTTGAATTTTGGAAAAAAAATATTATTCTTTTCTAAATTCAGCTTAGTTCACATATTTTCACTGAAAAAAGTTTTAAAATATATAAGAATCGCAGGTAATTGTTTAATTTCACATTTTTTAAAAGTAATTAATTTTTGATATTTTCATAGTTTTTTGTTTAATACAACAATTGATGTTTTTCATATTTTTTTTTACTCTAAAATTGAAATTTTTCAAAAAATTAAAAAAAATTTTTCTATTTTAGATTTACTCTGATAAAAAAAATATTTTACAAGTAGAAAAAAAAAATTTTTTTAATTATCGATTTTTGATATTTTGCTAAAACTTTTTAATCCAAAATTTGAAATTTTTCATAATTTGTTTTTAGTTAAAAATTGAAATGTTTCATAATTTTTCTTATCCCAAAATTAACATTTTTGAAAAAAATTTTGAAAAATTTTTCTATTTTAGATTTATTCTAAAAAAAAAAAAAAATATCTATTAAGTAGAAAATAATCTAATCATGTTGATTTTACACCCCGTGAAAATAAGCAATTACCGAATCTTACAATTGAAAATAGAAGTATAAGATTAATAATTGAGAATGGGTAACTAAATTTCAATTTTGAATGTCTATAAATATAATTATTACTATTCATTTAATTTCTCCGTAAAGTTCTTTTTCAGATTCCACTCAGAACTTAGTCATTTCAAGACGCGTCATTTAAAAGTTTATGAGACTACTGAGATTCGCCTTTTACCAATCGGCAGTGTAGCGATGCGGGTAGCGCGTAAGTCTTGACGAGCGATAGGTTCCAAGTTCGGTTCTCGGTTAGGGCAAAGCGACTTTTAATTATTTCTTTATTTACGAAGCGTATTAGGTTAAGTTACCATAAGTAATCCTTTCCTCCTATTTCCTTACTCCTTAATATGTATAAACTGGACAATAAATAACCCCTGTTCGTAAAAAGACTCAAATTTGGGGAAATCATCCATTTTGTTTTTTATTACAAAATTAATTTTATATATTTTTGTGCTCATAAACAATCTTGATAGTAGTAATTGTAATAATTGTTAATTACAAATTTTTATGTTAATGACAATTATTACAATTACTATTACTTATTTCTTATAACAATAATAATTATTAATTATAATAATAATTATTATTGCAGTGATTAAAACAAAAAAAAAATAAATAAATGTGATTTCAATTGGATTTGAACCCGGACCCCTAAGAATTTTAAAATTTAATTTATTATTATTTATTATTATTATTATTATCATTATTTCAAGCCTGGTTTGACCGTAATCGTGGTAGAATGGGACAAAACTCCACTAGTTACGGTGAAACCAGGCTCAGTTTAAATGAGCTATCAATACAGCGCCAAGTCTGTTTTGACCGTAAAATTGAGATGGGAAAAAATTACGGTTAAAACGGAACTCGAATTTCGACTCGGGAATAAGATTGTTTTTTATGTACATAACTACTAACTTTTTTTTTTTCCATTTCACGACAACTCTCTATAACG
Source organism: Cotesia glomerata (assembly GCF_020080835.1). Taxonomy (NCBI): domain Eukaryota; kingdom Metazoa; phylum Arthropoda; class Insecta; order Hymenoptera; family Braconidae; genus Cotesia; species Cotesia glomerata. The sequence continues at coordinate 24,362,637 of NC_058158.1, read as the reverse complement.
TCACAAAATGCTAAGTCCCTTCAGTGTCGTTATATAGAATTTACACTGTATTTAACTTCAATTTAGTATTTTTCATTTTTGTTTTGAGGTAATATAGTATATTACACCCCTTGGGAAGGAAAATAAGAAAAGCCTCAGATCAAATGTAATTGTTGTCCGAGGCGAAGCCGAGGTCAACAAACATGTGATCTGAGGCTTTCTTATTTACTTCCCGAGGAGTGTATACTATTTTTTTGTCCGACGAAGGCGGAAAGCGGCAACTTAGTTTAGCGCAGCGGGACGAAAGTTGCCACTTTCCGCCCAGAGGGCAAAAAATTACATTTTTACTTATATTATTTTATATCCATGGTCAAATATCCATTTTTTTTTTATAATCATAACGAATCATGTATTAAGAATAAATTTATCAGCTCAATAAAATTTAATAAACTAAATCGTATAATATTTATTATCGAACTAGTTAATTGTTTTTTTTTTTTTTTTAATTTTTTTTTCTTATAAAGTTATTACCTCCACCATAGTGAAAATTTAAAAGATAATGTAAAAAACAATTATACATACCTGGAAATATTATTAAAAATAATAGTACGTTTTATAAATAAACATTGAGACACCTGATAAACAAAAGGCGCGTTATTTTTACACAAATTATTTTTTTAAATGAAGAATAACAAAATTGTATGGATATTAAAAATGACGGGGAAAAAAAAGTTAATGATACTAAATTAACAATTCCGGTATTTTCGAATCAATTAGTGTTAAAAATAACAGAGAAAAAAATTTATTAAAACATGATCGTGACTTCTTTTCAAATTTTCATGAAAAAGTATCACCAAGGTCGGTTACATTAATCGTGCATCATCGAAAAGATTCGTGAGCAATTCGGTTATTAACGTAAATGTTCGAGTAACTCCGTGACGGCGCGTCCGGGATTATTTTGAGTTTGTAAGCGTGAGCGTAAATGTTGTTCTGATGAAACGAAACGTTTCATTCCAGACCAGGCGCTCAGTTCTAGTTTGTTCGCCACTGAGACGAGAAGCATAGCATGTGTCCATCAGTTTACAGCCACGTACACGCATATTTGTTGCATTTTCAATCCTATCATAAACAATATTCATACGGTTACCGTTAGAAATTCTTTTAATCATACAATCGATTGGATTTTCATTATTACTATTACCATTTGATACTAATTTCAACCATTAAATAAAATAATTTACACTACACCATATCAGTCCGATTGGTAGATTAAGGATTTAAAAGTTAACAGTTGTGCACCCAAGCGTTATGATATTTTCATGGATATTAAAGTGTATGATGCTTGGCTGGTGAAGTGAAGGATTGATTGATTGTTTTGGTAATTTCTCAGAGTGGCAAAGAGCTCTTGTACCTTGGTCATCTCACATATTATTCTGTTCTTCTTCAAATCTTCAGTATCAACATCAACTAAAACAATAGTTTGCAGAAAGGTATTTCCAGTTAAGTTACTAAATTGCTTTTACAATAACAGCAAGCGAGAGTAAGTAAGACAAAGTGATAGATAAGCGAAAGGAATAAAACGAAGACAGAAAAAGTCCATTAGGTAAAGAAAAATAGAAGGACTGTGGCAAGCGACCAACCAGAGCGAGGTAGCAGCAGCAGCAAGAAGCAGGGCGGTGGAAAGAGATTGTGAAGTAAAGAGAGAATAAGAACCAAAGGGAAGACAAGTTGGACGACTTTGGATTACCAACAACGACATCGACAACGACCAACACCAAAAGACGACGACCAGCCTAAACTATCTATACAACTAACAACATCAGCTTCAAAGGCTCGTCTTTATTAACATTCACTGAAGATAATTTTTCTTCATTCAATTTATTCAAAATTTTTAAGGATATTTTTTTTTAATTGTTTGGCTCTTGGTATAAAGAAAAAAAAAACTCCGAAAATGTCTGTCATCTTTCCAACTCTCACCAACGACGATGAGGGTACTCTTGTCAGTAGATACGAAGTTCCAATTATTAACTTTGACTGCTTGAACAGTAAGTATTTTTTTAATTATTTATAAAATAATAATTAGCTGAGAAGTTAGAAATTAGTTGAAAATTGTAATATAAAAATTTTTATTGTCAAGTACAAAGTTTACAATTATACATACTGTAATTGTAAATTATTCATGTTAAAACACTCAGAATAATACTGATAGTTTTTAATTAAATTCGATAAAGTATTTGAATTTTCAATTTAGTATAAAATGAAACCAAAGTAATATTTTTGACTAACATATTTGACATATAGAATATCTTATTTGTTACAATGATATTAGCCTAGATCAGCGCTGTTGAAATAAAATATTTAATATTCAAATAAGATTTGAAAGAACTTAAGAAATAAAGAGCATATATTTAATCGATAGCATTTAATGCAATCTGATCAAACTTACCGTTGCATGAACGCCGCTATAAACGAGTGACTCTCCGTTTTGATTATAAACATGAACGTAATGAAATTATTTAAAAAAAAGTAAGTGGTATCATTTATTAACTTTGATTCGTTTAATAAGTTCATTTGAAATCCAACACGTATTAGCGGAAAATCTACCTTTATATAATTACAGTTATTTAAGCATATAAAATTATTTTAAATAGTTAACTTTTAATATTTTTCTTGTTCTACAACTTTAATCAATAAAAATTTTAGTTTTTTTATTTTTTATTTCAATTTACTTAAAAAATTGAGCAAATAAAACATCATAATAACAGAGATCAACTTTCACTCAATAACTGCTCCATTGTCGTACATAAAGAACACAGTATAACTTGCCAAAAACAATAATAATAAAATAAAACGTAAGCCGTTTTCCTAGAATAAAAATTATTCTGACTAGAAAATCTATCGATTAATTATTATTCAATTTTTTATTTGGCGCGTAGGCATTTCACAAAAAATTTTTAAGTTAAATATTACATCAAGTGAATCTATGATGATTTTCTACCTGTTCATAAAATTCTTAACACTTTTAATGTATAAAGTGTTCTTATTACTTATTTTTTAATGGCCCAATTGAAATAATACTGTTAAAAAAATTAAAATATTAGTACATAAAGTATTGTAGCTGGCAATTGTAGGTTACATGTTGTAAAAGATGGAAAGGAGAAAGACAGCAGGAAGGAGTGACGCGCGGTTGCAATGGTTGCTTAGCAACGAGAAACGATACGAGGCCGGGGCATTAAACATATATATATGTATATATATATATTATATTACTAACACATTTATGCATAAACAGAAGTGTAGAGATGATGGAGAAGTGCCAAGCTAAATTAGTATGGGTCCTATGTACATTTACATTGTATGCTCACACAGAAAATCGTCAGACTTTGTTCCCTTAGCAGAGGCACCTCCACTCTTAAAGGGCCTATCTATCCCTGCCGTGCATTCTTCACTGGATATAGGGTGTTTCAATTCATCCCGCTACCAACACTACATGGCTTATTGTACTTACATACTAAGATTTTTTTTTATTACACTGTATTCTCGTTTCTCTTATGAGTCATGGTTGTTTTTTTTTGTCCACGTTACATCTAGGACACGAGTGGGTGCCATGAAATGTATGCTTTGTCGACTATTTTCAATTATTATTACCACTTTTTTAATAGATACAATCCTAAATCTTTTAATTTCAACAGTTTAGTTACAAAAATACAGATGCGAAAATCAACCACGTGAAATAGTCCGTATTAATTATTTGAAAGTGGAGTCCACCCTATTTTTTAACAATAAAATAGACATTTTCAAGATTTTTTTTTTTTTTTTAATTATTTCATTTCACAACGAGTTTATAATATGAATGATTAAAATAGTCAAAAATACATTTTTCAATTAATTTTAAAGTTTTTAATCATAATAAAAATTTGATGTTGAACGAAAATCGATAATACAATGTGTCCCCATAAGTGTAGCGATTTTTAGTTTGTTTATTCGTGTTCTATGTGTAAATAAAAGTAATTCGAAAATATCAATTTTTGGATTTATTAAATCATTTTTTAAAAATTGACTTCTAATATAAAAATTGATATTTTTGATTTTTTATTTCGAATTAATCTATTTTTTGAGAACTTTAAGAAATAAAATATGGAATTGTTAGACAAAATTTTAAATAACTTTTTTATTGATTAAAATATTGCAGACCCAACTTTAAAATAATCACCAAATAAATAAAATAAATTTTCAATTGAAAGAAAAAAAAAAAAAAAAAAAAAAATTATAATTTGTAGGAACAGTTTGACGGCAATTGAATACTCGTGCGGTGGTTAGTTAATTAATTATTTAACTCTTTATCGTTGTTCTTATCATTATAAATTTATTTATTGCCTGTACAACCGAGCACTTGAGATATAAAATAATAAATGCCACCAATAGATTAATTTGAAGGGTTAAATTGAAAAGCGGGCTCACTAGTTGAGTCTTTTAAGATTGATATTAATGAAACAAATTAAGCGGGAGTTAATGATTCAATGAGATGAGATAGTTTATATACTGTGTTAGATGTCTAGACTTTAGACTGCAGAGACTTAGGAACTATTTGCTATGAGAGACATGCTACTTCTTTCTATTTGTTGTAGGATTCGACGTATAACAGTTTATAGAGACGTCTTTCTTTCTGACAGTGTTAAGAAATTCACCCGTCTATTACTATTATTGTTTACTCATCAATTCATCATCATCATCATCATTGTTATTATTGTTGTATGTGTGTGTAGTGATACTACCTTCAATTACCAATACACAGTACAATCTTGACTATAGACTACGCGTCTTTTGCACAACGGGCAAACGGCCAACGAAAACCGGAATACGTATACGCATTTAGTTTGGCGACACACGAACTCGATGAGACGTTCACTCTTATTTCTCTTTCTCTCCTGTTGCATGACCCCACTGAGATTTTTTGATGACCTTATTTTCGTATTTTTAAATTCAATTTATATAAGTTTAGCTTTCGGCATTATAATTTTAAAACCAACAATAATTAGAAAATTTTGTAAAAATGATTTATATCAATTATTAACAAAGTACTTCATACGAGTTTTTATGAATTTAACTTATAACTTAAATATATTAATAAAATACTCATTAATCTTTCGCAAAAATCAATTGAATATACTTTATGTCATTGCTCTCATGAAGTCTATTTAAATTTAAGTTGTCTGCATAAAATTGTTTCATTTGACGGCATCATGTGTAGGAAGGACTAACTGGTATAATACAAATACATTTTAATTGTTTCTGGTATTATCTGCATTTAACTGATGTATATTTAACCATATATATCTATAAATATTTTTATATTAAATATAGTGCATCATCGTTCTATACTTTTTACTTTTGTTTATTGGGCAATTGAATAACGTATTCCGTGCCAACGATTCAATATGCAAGAAGTTGACCTCATTTTATAACGTGTCATTTTTCAAATCAATTTTAGTTTATTATTAATAATAATAATAATAATAATAATAATAATAATAATAATAATAATAATAACAATATTAATATTATCATTTTTCGAGTCATTGATCCGAGTCATTATTGTGATACTTCAATGTTCATGTAATTTACTTCCGTTATGTCTTGAAGAAAATCTATGACTAATGTCTCAAATTAAAATTTTACACATTACGTTTTATTTACTATTATATTTCTTAGTATGTACACCAATAAAATTATAATGCATTCGAATAATCGTTTCGAGAATTCATCCAAGAATTTTTTTTTATATTTATTCACTGTTAGAAATCCTTCACTTTTAATTACATGCATGTATTTATTAACTTAGGATTATCTTTATGATATTCCGAAAATAAGTCCATGATCAACTATATAAGATTATTGAGATGAAAAAAAGTAAAATTTTATTTTACCAATACAACGCATTATCTATAAATCATATATTCTAGTCAAAAAATTAATTTCCTACGAAAAATATTAGTTTTAAGTTTTTTTTAAATATGATCGATAATATTTTAGGCTAAGAAATTAAACTCATAAGAAAACGATATTTTATTTACTACAAAACCAAAAACAACTTAAGATCATGATATTCTAGACAATTAGATAGCGGCGTGTTTTTATATTAATCTCCCAACTTTGAGGGAAAAAAAGCTATATGCAATAATGTTGAGTAGTCAGATATGATTACATCTTAAAAATATAACGTCGTGAATAGAATTATAATTATAATATTAATTAAGACTAAACTGTTTTACGAATTTTGTTTATCGACTAGAGTATATGGGTGATTCTCTGTAAGGACGTCTTAAATCTGTACGACCAAATTATTTTTGATTTTATTAGAAAAAAAATTAACAAGGGCTACAAAACTATCAGCTTAATCATAATAAATAAACAGCCGAATTAATTTTTGCTTTTTCGATATTTTTGTATCTTTTGCCATGTAACATGACAGGGGACTGTTTTTTTCTTATCAAATTGAGAAAAATCAAGCAAACTATTTCAATGCATTAAACTTTTCAGTTAACAGCCCTATGGTTATTAACTCAAGGCTAGTTAGGTCCTTATAAACCTTACAAAAGATAAAATAACATGCTGGATTTTTTTTTTTACTTTGAACTTCTGGCAGGGGACTGTTCTTAAAATGCCTGGGACAAACTTTGGTTTAATGAATTTAATGAAACAAATTAATTTTCGGTACTTTTCATTGACGAAGATTGTTAGTTAACTAATTAAGTTTATAAACATTATGGACCAAATTATATATTATGGACGAATAACTTAAAATTTAATCTTAAAGTTTTAATTTTGGGAGTGGGACAGCCCAGGGGACTGTTATTTCGATGGTTTACGAATTTATAGCAAAAAAACCAAAATTTATTTCATTTTAATTTTCAATGCTCCAAATAGAAATGTTTTTTTACTTTCATAATAAATTTTTTTTAGTAACAAAATAACAATTTTTCTAATAAAAAAATGCCTAGGACAGCAAAAAACATCCTTACAGAGAATCACCCATATATTACTTGAATTAAAGTTCCTGTAGTTCTGAATAAAAAATTGTTTCAGCTTAGTTTAAAATTAAATCGTTTTCCAGTCAAAAAAATATTTTTTAATTCAAGTTTTTAGCATTACTATAATGGAAAAAGAAAAATTGCCGAATCAAACTAAAAACTTTTTTAGTTCAAGAAAAAATTTTTAAAGATTGAAATATTCTTGGTTTAAGTTAAATTTTATTGGACAATAACTCGGGTAATTAAATATGTAATGGTCGTTATTTGGAACATCAAATTGTTGATACTTTAATTTAAACGCATTAATTGTCTTAACCATAATTATATTTTGTGATTATATATATTTGTTAATGATTTTTTTTGTTAGTAATTGCATAACCTATAATTTTAATAATGTATTGCATACAATTGAAGTACTTGTTAGTTATACACGAGTAATTCGACCATGGAAAAAGAATGCGCATGTATACAGAGAATGGTTGATCAGTGGCTTGCCTCGTGTCACCGCCAACTGAACATTTAATATCTACTCTACACCTCTTCATCTTTTTCAGTTTTTTCTCTTTTTCTCACGCCGTTATGTTTTTTTTTTATTCTTGTGTATTGCAAATCAATGTAACACTTACATATATACCTAAACATAATTTACAGTTGAGTAGATGTAGATGTAGCAAAGTTAAACGTTCAAACGACCATTCTATACAATGCTTATCATTTCCGTGTTAACCGTAATCGCTGAATCACCAACCACAGGCTTTATTTTATTTTATTTTATTTTTTTTTTTTTTTTCTTAACTAGTGAATACTATTCCAGAACGTGCGTTTTAAAATAATATTTGTTACTTAGTTTATGACAAATTTTATATATTAACTATTTATAAATTTATCTATGCACATGAATTTCCGGGTGTTTAATTTCTTGAGGATGGAATAGACAGACGTTGAATGCCGAAGTGTCCTCGACAGTCACTTTCAGGGACGAGCGAAAGTTAGAAACCGATTCTTGAGACTTAGTGATTGAAATAAATAAATAAAAAATTCGCGACGCGACAACTTTCAAGTTACCAATTAAATCATTTTATTTATTATTAGTTGCTTATATTTTTTTTGCCATATAAGTGGCTAGTTATTAGTCACTCATCAGCGATTCATATATGATAATAAAGTAAATCAAATACCTAAAAACGTTGTAATAATTGATTCGTAGAATTTTTATAACGCAATCACAGTTTATAGTACAGCTGATTTATTATTGATTATTTTACTTTATCATAATAATAATAATAATAATAATAATAATAATAATAATAATAATAATAATAATAATAATCATCATTACTATTTCTATAATAGAATTTTTTTAATTATCATTGTACTATTTGTAATTTAAACAAAGAAGAAAATCAAAGGTTGAACATGATTTCTTTTGTTATATATTACTAAATACATTTAAAATTTGTTTAATCAACCTGTATGTATTTATTTATGTTGTTACACTCATTTAATTCTATTCAATGAATTACGAGGTCAACTTAAACCACTATTGAAAATTATGAGGTATTTAATTAATTTAAATAAAAAATTTAATAAATTATACAGTAAAGTTCAATTTACTGTCTGACATTGAAAAAAATATTTTTTTTCATTAGCATTTTTATGAATTCACGTGCAGATGAGATAATTAAAATTAATTAAGGTAATATTACTAACATATAAAATAATCTACGATTCATGGAAATTTTTAATGAAGATGCATCCGTACTTGCTCAATAAATTTTTCATAAACATATTTTTATTCTGATTAACGTATGTTCTTACAAAATATTTATCACTCATTATTAATAAGTAATAACAAATAATACAAACATTGAAATACCGTCGTCATAAATACTAAGCTTATCAGTGCATAGTTTCTAAATCATATTAAATGTACTGGCATTAACGTCAAACTTCAAAAGTAACATATATTTTTTATTTTTTAATTTATTTTTATTTTTTATTTGAATTTGCAATGTTGCAAAATTGTAATGAATCAATTTGTGAGAACTGATAAAATATTTTTCAATAAATCCAAGATAAAAAGTAGTAAACATTAAAAGGGCGTTCTCTGCGACTTTTCTTATCGCCCCCACTACTATATTTTGCGTATATAAATCTATACATTGCAACTTTCTAACCTTCAATGTACTTCTATGAAGAGTAGGTGTTTGTAGAGAGAAAAATTTTTTAATTAAAAAATGTTAATGGCGTGAAAATATTTTATTGAATGGCTCTATTAAAAATCTAATTTATTCAACGCTTATGGTAATTAGACTGTAATATATCTTCTTACTGCATTATAATTTTTTTTTTCATTTTTTATAAAAATATTGTTTTCTTCATTAGCTTGAGATTGCGAATTTGTAGAGCAAATATGTTGAGTGCTCTGTACTCATTGTAAATCACTTCTGAGTGATTCATTCAGATTAAATTTTTATAGTATGAATAATATTATTAATACAGATTAAAGTTGTGTAATAAGCAAAATCGTTATAATATAGAACAAATTTTACAGTAAATAAATGAGAAACAATTTTGAATATTGTAATCGAAATCATGATTACAATTACAAACCTCTTAATTTTAACTATTTATTTTTTCTATCGAACACTATAATAGCATTTTTGATTCGGCAAAGAATATACCAAAAAAAGCTTCAATTTTTAAAGATCAAAGACGATTGAATTTATTTGATTTAGACAAAAAAAAGTTGATAACTCTCATCAAGATAAATTATAAATACAATACTTGCTTATCAAACACAATGATTTGTTGAAATTTATAATATTTCAAAATACCATTTTGCACGCCTCATAGCGCGAAGCGCGTGAGGTTGTGCTTTATACTCGACTTGTCAAGGTCAAGCAATTTTGTGATCTTTAAATGTCTCTATCATAACCATATTACACTTATACAATAATATAAGTAGATGTACACCGAGAAAACATTTAAATTAATCCATCTTTTATTTTCTAAAATCATTTCATGTAGCTATTTTGAAAAAAAAAAAACGTTTTGAAAAAAATTTTACGTGGACGTCCGGATGTCACCCCATTTTGGATGTACCAACGATTACTCCCGAACGAATTGATATTTCAAGATCAGACCTTTTTTGTTAGTTTAAGAATGTGCTGAATTGGATCCGTATTTCATATCAGTAGTCTAGTTTACGTATTTTTTTTTTTAAATTGAATTTTTATTGAAATTTACTACGATACAACCGTACAAAGACAAACGAATTTTTCTTATTTGTCACGTGAAAACTATGGCGCCACTTGATCAAGCTAAATTTTTTTAGACTGCGTGCGCATATGACAAGAAAAAAGAGCGCTGATATTTGAAAAAAAAAAAAAAAAAATACTCTGTAAGAAATTACTTACTTATAATTTTTTTTTTTTTTTTTTTTTTCAATCAATTACACAATTTATTTTTTCTTAAAAAATGAATGAGCGTTATGAGGCGTGCACTTTTGGATTTTCCAAACTTTTGTTAATTCTATAATTAATAATTATCGGTTATAACTTGTATGTTATTTTAAAAGATCTATGGCATTTAAGATATTGATTGGAATTTTCTTAATTATCATCAAAATTTTATCAGCTTTGTAATTCTTTTGTGTACCAATTCTATTTTTGATCAAGAAGATAGGAAAAAATACCATGTAAAATAAAACGTTCAACTATTCTATTGAGGAAGTCTTATATCTCTTTTATAGCATGTATGGATGATATTACCAGTACAATGGTAGAATTCCTTCTCATTTACTTAAAAATAAGTCTTGTTACCATGTGCGTGCTAAGGATTCGCATACTATACATATTGCAAGCACTTTTTTCTCTTTTCCCCATAAATGTAAACTACTTTTTAACTTTTGTTTTTACATGCTGCAAATGTAATATTTTTGTATTGATTTCTATCGTTTTTTTTTTCGCTCCTCAGAAGCAAAGTGGCTTGTGAATTTTTCGCCTTTCAACTTCAAATTTGATACTCTTTTTTCATACTTGTATTATAGTTGCCGCATTTTAAAAGACATAATTCATATATATTTATGATATCGTTTAAGTTAATTGAATAATTAAAAAGTATAGGATAAGATAAATAAAGTTAATAAGTTTCAACTTAGTAGACATGCAATCACGTGGTTTATATTAGAAAATAATCATCTTCACATGTAAGCTTCTATTACCAAGTCTTTCTTTTTCTGGCAATTCGTTTTTCTCATTACATTTGTTTTTCTCTTTTTAACTTCCCGCTAAGAAAATCGAAGATTTTCAAAAATCGGGAAGTTATTGTTTTCACCCCATTTTGCAAAAATCGAGTTTTCATCAGATCTCGACGTTTGAAGGTCATAGGAAGCTTCCCTGACTATCCCCGCGAGGTTGTCACGGTGTCTGTATGTATGTATGTATGTGTGTGTGTGTGGTGTGTGTGTGTGTGTGTGTGTGTGTGTGTGTGAAAGTATGTGAACCGCTTATAACTTTTGAACGGCTTGACCGATTTCATCGCGGTTGGTGCCATTCGAAAGAACTTGACCAAACTTAGATTTTGAAAACTATTTGGAGCGATTCAGATCAATAGATTTTGAGAAATCTTAAAAAAAACTGAAAAAAAATTTTTTTTCAAATGTGGTTTTTTTGGAATAACTTTTAAACGGCTTAAAGGTTCAATTCCAAAAACTAATCAGCTCTTAACCTCAAAAAACTACGTCGATCGCCACCAGTCCGGTCAAAATCGGTTGATTCATTCGAGAGATATCGTGAACGAAAGAAAACCGAAAAAAGTGTTTTTTCGGAATAACTCCAAAATTCCTAGCGCGATCAATTCAAAATTTGAGATTCTTTGTGAGGCTTAAAAAACTGCGTCGAATGCTTCTAATCGCGTAAAAATCGGTTTATTCATTCAAAAGTTATTGTGGTTTAAAAATTCAAAAAATAGTGTCTTATCAAATCTCTATCAGACTTTTGAGCTCGAAGAGCTTTAAAGGATAGGAAAGCAATCTCTTTGAGCTCGGAGAGCTCAAAATAACCCATAAATTGTATTTTTGAGCTCGAAGAGCTCAAAAACGTCATTGGTGCAATTTTAAGCGCCTAAGTATGGAATTAGCGGGAAGTTGCAGGGATGGCCTTCAGAGTCAACCGTTTTCCTAATTTTTTTTTTCTATGATAAACAAGTTTGATTAATTCTCAGATAAACAATGTGATCCCTGAAAACAGTAAAAACAAATTGTATCAATATTAACATTTCATTTAATCTTTTATTTTTTTATTTCCATTATCAATGCAAATTTTTATTTTCTTCATTGCAGTTGAAAGACATTACTACTTATTATCGTAGCCATAATACGAAAAAAATTTTAGAACTGATAAAAATAAAATTATTAAAAAAACGACAGTAAATTTTTTTATCTTTTTTTTTTTTTTAATTTCAGAATTAATGTCTACTATTTATTATTCATATATTATTACAAGTGTTACATTTATTTTTATTATTTACACACTTTATCATTTGATATACCCTTTTCATGTATAAATTACCTTGTTTTAATTAATGAGAAACTGAAAAATTGTATCTTCAATTAATTTTTTATCATTATAAATTTAGTTATAAAAACAAAATAACAACTCCTCAAATATAAGTTAGAATTATAACTAATCCAAGTGTTTCACATTGATTATATTAAACATATTTTTTAAAACAATTTATTTTATCAAGAAATACAATTTATTCAACATGTTTAATATGAATACTTAGATACGTAGTTATAGTTTTATATAACTAGGTTAAATTTCAAAGTGAATTGTATTATAAAAGATATGAGGCATTAAATATCCGGAATATGAGACGTATATTTTGACAAATTAAATTTAATTTGAGAAAAAAAATCTTAAATCAAGAAATTGATTTTTTTTCTTCAATGAAATTAATTTTTTTGTCAGTTTAGTAAATTTGTTGTTTTATAGAGAATTTATATAATATATGCCCAATAGCAAGAGAACAGGCATATTTCACAAGAAATACAATTCTAAATTGTAATAACACACTGTAATAATAAATTAACAGATGCAATTATAGTATAGTCCAGTATTTATTGTTAATATAATGAAATATAGTTGAAAAACTAAATTATTAGTATTTAGTCTTTAAAACGTGGAAATTTTGAGTCTGTCATTGATTTGATTTTTTTATTCAAGTAGATAAAATTTTCAATGATCGATTGATTTTATATGGTTGATATTGAACTCACGAATTGATAATCGAAAATTAAAATAAATAAATAAGTAAAAATTTATCATAGTAAGGGATCGATTTTGCATTTTTGATATTTCTTCTCTATTTACACCCACGCCATATTTCGTGTGTATTACACGTATAGTTTGATTAAATTATTTTGTAAAATAAACTGAAAATTCAAATATACAAGAATTTATTTCGAGAAATAGTATCATGATAATAAAAAAGCTATTAACAACAGCTTTATATTATTAAGACGAAATACATAAAATTTAAGTAATCAGCGTCATCTTTGCAATCTTGAGTAAAACCTATTCAGCTATCAACTTAATTTTGTTTACATTAAACGTCAACGATGTGTATGTAATTCATGTTACTCGAAGGAAGTAAGGAAATAATAATGTAAGGTGTTGACAGCTAGAATCCCGAAGAAAACATGACGCAAAAATGTTTTATCGTTCATTTATTAAGCTGTAAAAAAAATAATTATTAAGAAGAATATATGAATAGAGGTATTAAAAGTAAGAACAACCAAGATAAATCGCAATTGAATGTCAAGGTGATGTATTATGTTACTCATAAAAAAATAAAATTGAATAAATAAATAAAATCTAGATCGTTGTATTGAAGAATCGACGAGAGATTTCCGCATTATGGATTATATATGACGCTTTAATCATATCTGTGATTGTCATTAGTGCTATATATTATATCTGTGACGTTTTTATTTGTATGCAAAGCCGACATTTGTTATCCTCGGAATTAAATATGTTAGTGTGTGTAACGAGCAAGAGCACGGCGATGTATGTGATGGATTTCAAGTTAAATTGATTGCGATTCATGTGAGGTCGTAAACTAACTGATAAGGTCATTTAACCAAGGTTAGAATCTTCTGATAAAAATTTTTACCATTTTAGACGTCATTGTTAAATAATTATTCTTTCAAATGATTAATTTATTATTTATCATTTAGTACAATTGATACTATCTTGGTCTCATGTTACTAATTATTGTTATATTTTTGAACTATAATTAAATTTATAAATTAGAAGGGTCGCTCAGAATAGATCCCAAGACACTCACAAGCGACTCAGAAATGCAGTAGATAAAAATATACACACCAATATGCTTAAATAACTTATAAATAAAAAAATAAAAAATTATATTTTTTTGTGTCTCTATTTATTTATTTTGAATTTTTTTTTGTCATTTTTGTTTGCACTTATACTTTTTTATTTGATACATATTGCGTGGACGTATTTAGATATTAATGGATAGCAGGATGTTGAAATAATAAAGATGGGTGAAATCGTACGTAAGAGTTTAACAAATAAAATATAATATATCAGAATGTGTTGTGTAGCGGAAAACGTCACAAATTTTCGAGTGATATATATAGTTGCATAAATCGTTGTATTTATGGAAAAACATAGTTTTATTTTACGTCATTGACATAAATCTGACACTTTAATGCTTTACTTACTTTCTTGAATATTCATATATTTTAAGTGGATTCATTATTCAAGGAAAAAAAATTAATTATATGTTTATTTAAAAAAATATATTAGCTCTTCCGAGAACAAAATTATTATCTATCTATCTATCTTCCGAGAACATTAAAAGTAATCAGTTGATTAGTTTATTATTGAATGCTTTATTTAATATAATAAATTTGTTAATTGTAAAAAAGAAAAGATAATTCGATTGATCATCAATATTTAATTACTATCATAATTGGACACTGTTATGCATTAATGTGTTAAGTGCTATGGGAATCCTATGTACTTAACACACTATTGCATAACACAGTCCAATTATTATTTAAATAAATGAAGAGTAAAAATTATGATTAAAGAATAACAGTCTGGTTAAATTTATTTTCTTGGAATACTCCTTACGATTTGATTGAACATTTTTTTTCATTATTTAACCCGTTAAAGATGTTCCTCAAAAAATTTTCATTTTTTTATCTTACCAAAAAAAAAGTTGCAAATTCAAAAAATGGTTTTTTTTTTTCAATAAACTATAACTTTTTCAAAAATTGATTAATAGGGAAGATTTGTTTTTTCAAAATTTTTGTTTTTCAATGTAGTTCTTGAAAGAAAATTATTTATATATTTATCATCATTGCTTTGTTTTCGGATTTTAAGAAATAACGAAAATTTATTAATGATCAATCTTTTTTAATTTTTTTTTGGTGTATATAAGACTGATATTTTTTACAACTCAAATTTTTTCATGGTGGCACATTTTCTATTTCTAGTTTTTTTTTTCTGAAATTAAATTGAAGACACCATTCAGAAACTACGTCAAAAACAACAAAAAAATTTTTTTAAGTCGTCCTTTTTTAAACAAACCACAGGGTTTTGACAATTAAAAAATGGTTGATTCAAGATAGAATGCGTTAGATATATATTTCTATAATTTTTAATGTGGTCAATTTGACGTGGAATGCCCTAAATTATATATATTTTATATATTTATAAAATAAAAATTAAAATTAATCTTTATAATTGAAAATTTAACTTCAGTCTGTGCACTATTTTTTTATAGATAAATTAATTTTTTATTAAATTAATTTTTTTGTTTTCAGGTAATACACCGAAAGGAATCCACACCAAACAAGTTTCCACAAAACTTGTGCGGGCTTTAGCTAAAAAAGGTTTCGCTATTCTTGTCAATCATGGCGTTTCTCTCAGAAAGGTAAAGTTTATTAAGTATTATATTTTAAAAACTGCAAATTATCAAAAATTCATGAAAACTATATCCGAGAAAAAATTTCATATAATCACCTCTAATGCTGTATAATTATATGAAGCTATGGAACATAATATATAATATATAACCTTTTGTCTTATTTTATGGTAATATATAAAATTGCATAGTTCTTTATAACTAAAAACTACATATATTTTTATATAATTGTGTAAATTTATTTTTCAACCTGAATGGTGAGAAATAATCGATAACTATAACATGTACACTGATGAAAAATATTAATTTGACTAAAGAAAAATCTTAAACTAAGATCATTTTTAAAAATTACAGTCTTGAATCATCAAGCAGAAAAGTTCTTGAACTAAGATATTTTTTTTTCTTTCATTAAATTTTAGTTGGTTCAAGATCTATTTTACTTGATTTAAAAAAATCAAACTAAAAAAAATTTTTTTCTTTGAATAAAGTTAATTTTTTTATCAGTGCAATGATATATTATCCTACATAAGCTTCTTTTGTCAATACAAGAAAATAACGAAAAATTAGAGAAGGTTTAAAGATTTAAACAAATACTATTAACTTAATATCTCGTTATCATTATTATTGTTTATTTTAAAATGACTGATGATTGTATATTATAGCTAAAATTAAATAATATTTGATTGTTCATTTAATAAATAAGTAAATTAGACATAAAAAAAACAATGAATTATTAAAATCTGACAAGTAATCGGAAGATCCAAATTTGAATTTTGGCTTGGTACCGTTCCCCAAATTTTTTAAATCTTTGTTTGCAAAATGTTGAATATTTTGAAAATATTTAGAATTTCTTGAGATGAATTAAAAAGCCTGTAAATTGAATATGATTAACAGTTAGATTATGTTAAAAAAAATTATTAAATGATAAAAAAGTTTATAAATTTATATTACGCTAATATTGACATGTAATTTTGTGTATTCATTTATGTATAATTTTATATAATTGTATAAAAATTTTTTACCCGGCTTTATATCTATTTATATATGCCTGTATTCATATATCTGCATGTGTGTATTTTCCGTTGAAATTTTAGAGTTTCAAGTCCTCTGATAAGTTTATTACATTGGCTGTACATTAACTTTGTTAACAATTACATTGAACATAAATTACTATGATTATTGTTATAACATACCCATACGAATGCACATGTCTCATAGACGTTTTTTCACAATGTAGTTGATATACAGATGGTCATTGAGAATTACGCTGGTTTTTAAAATTATCTTATCATTGATAAATTCAAAGATTGCTTTTCTTATAAAAAGTTATATTATGGAAGAATTAAAGAGTTAAATACAAGAGAAATATTCAATCAATCACATATAATTATATATAAAATAGGTGTATTCAAATAATTGAGATTTTTATTCAACTTATTATTAAATATAATATGGTGAAAATATTTTTCAGACTTTTTTGTAAATAATGAAAGACGGTATTATTCAATGATACTGATAATAATTACGATATCGACCTCGATCTAATTTTACTTTCGATTATTTCATCAATCCATCATTTAGTGATCATCAATTACGTTAGCGCAAGTTTGGTTAGTCAATTGAATATTCATTTTTTACAATATAATTGAACTTCAAAATTGAGTTGTTTTAAACTGCACTTGACTAGTTTGTAAATTATTAACTATTTATAGTTAAACTTACTTACATTGTTATTGTTCAGAAATTTATATAAAAAATTGTAATTATTTAGAAACAAACTTCCTCCTAATTTCGACTATAACACATTAAAGAAAATGTCCTGTACATGTCTTGAATTCGAAAATTTTAAACTTTTTTGAATAAGCTGTAACAGTTTGGACCGTTTTGATGAAAATTTTTATTGAAACGTTATTACAATGTGAATTTCAATTAGCACATGATTTATTTTCACAAAATAACACAAAATTTTCCAGAATCTGATGTAAATTATTCCAAGATCAACAGCAATTTGTAAATAAAAAATTAATTAATCAAACATTTTCCAGTGTATTGAATTGTGAATATAAACCATTCTCGAATTCATTGAAACACACACAAAAAATTTCATTAAAGTCGGTCCAGGCATTTAGGAAGAGTTCAATGACATACACACGCACAGAAGAATTATATATTTTATATATATATATATATATATATATATATATATATATATATATATATATATATAAAGATATTCATTGTTCTTTAAGCATTTCAAACGTGGGTATAAATTAAATATAAATTACGAAATTTTCATGAGTAATTTCTATAGAAATATATTTTTTGATTTAGCATATTTTAATTTTCAATTGATGCTGTCAATTGCAAAATGATTCGATAATTTTATGCAATCAAAATCTAAGTAACTGATATACAAACATGAATAAAAAGAATTCACATTTAATTATAGAGATTTAAAAAAAAGGTTGACAACATATTATTATATTTAAAAAACTAAATATAAGTGAGAAGACATAACAAGTAATAATACACACATTATCAGTTAAATATGATAAAGAATAAATAAAATTAAAGATTTGTCTTTGTCCTATCATAAAGTCTATCTACAGGATATAACTTTGATATACATGTATTACCTTTATGTTATTCTAAGAATCTTAATATAAAAACGTATGTATGCAATAAAGAGTGTTGATGTTACTGCTGGTATTGCAACTGTTTAAAATACAAATAAAATGAATGACCTCGTCAACCATCATCATCATCGTACAACGTGCACCAAGAATTATAACAGAAAATAATTTTTATTTTTGTATTAACTGAATTACACTCCACGTGTTATACTTTATATACTTCGAGTATAAAATAAAATTAAACGGATGTATTTTTAATGCCATACCGAAAAATACTACAAATCGTTTTACGATATCTTTTCACAGTAAACTAATCAAATTTTTCGTTGTCAAGACATTAAATTGAGAAACATGAGCTTAGGAATTATTTATCTACTATAATCTCTTTTAATTCCTTGAACTTTTATCCGTCAATCAATATATATACTCAATGGTTAATATACAATAAATCGATTTCCTGAATAGTAATTGTAAAGATAAATAAATATTTAAAAAAAATAAAAATTTTTGATAAATTGATTTTTTTTTGCAGACAAAAGACATGTATCAAGCTTTGGATGACTTTTGTGGATTACCTCAACAATCTCGTGCCAAATGTGAATGTGTTGCACCTTCACACAGTGGATACATCAAAACAGAAGAGTAAATAAATTCGTCCTTTGCTAAAACAAAAAAAAATTTAATAAATTGTTTATCATTATTATTATTATTAATTACAGGGGTCCATCATTGAGAGAAACGGAATCCAGACACGAGTTCATTGTATCCGGGAAAGACACTGTTCTGCCAGATGAAGATCTCCCGACGTTCCGGAACTCGGTGGATAATCTCGTGGACGACTTCAAAGTACTTACAACAAGGCTTCTCGTCGTATGTTTTTTTTTCTGTTTTTTGAAAAGCCATCACTTAGTTATGCATTCAAAAAAAAAAATGAGGTATAACTAAGAAAGAATGATTGCATAGGCTATTGCTGTTGGATTGGGGCAACCATCAGATTATTTTCTGAAGAATCATACCAATCTTCTTAATTCTGGCAATGATTCATCATTCCGAATGATTTGCTACTCACCCACATATTCAGTGAAGGGTGGTGAAATGCGCTTTGGACCAAGCTCTGAAACTGGCACATTTTCATTTTTCATTTCAGTAAGTAATAAGTATTCAAATAGAAAAAGATATTTTTTTCTTTTCTTTGTTAATAGATTTCAAAATAAATTTCTTAATTAGTGTTGACTTAATAAACTGATCATACAAAATGATCAATTATCCTTCAATAAGATAAAGGTGATGTTACGTCACTCGCTCGACCCTTTCAACACTACAAATGGATGTAGGCCATGGTAAAAAAATTAACACAGTTTTATTTTTGTATATTTTTTTATTACAATTTTATTGTTATTATTATCATTAATTTATTCGTATCTTTTGTGATGTACAATTTTTAGCTTATAGATTTTATTGAGAGCAACATTATTTTATACTTTTTTGTCTTCAAAGTTATGAAATACTCTTTGTACATTTATCTATAATTGATATTATATAATAAATAGCAGATGTTACAATTTAATGAAAAATATTAAAAAGTTTACTTGTGGCAAGCTGTGTGACAATATGATGATGACACATGAGATCACATTGGAATTATGATTAATAAATGTATCTTTGTAGACTTAATTACTTAATTATAGCCAATGATCTCATCATCATTATATGTTTTATAATAATTTGTATTTTAAATTATTTTGTATTATTGCAGGATTGCGAGAGTGGGTTTGAAGTTAAGTCAATCTACAGTGAGCGTTGGTCACGAGTAGGATACTTTCCAGGAGGGATTCTGGTTTGTGCTGGTGATGCTTTAGCCAGATGGACCAATCAGCAGATGGTGTCATTAAAACATCGTGTGGTTGTACCAGAACACTGTCCCCGTAGTCGTCACACACTTGGATTTTGTGTTGAGCCTGATGAGAATGTTGAATTTGAAGCATTGGACACATCAATCTTAAATCCACCTCCAGAACCGGTGCTATGTCGTCTTCAGAAAAAAAAACGTGGCGTACTATCGGCGTATCATCATCTACAACGTCGATTTCGTGAAGCTTATGCTTCCTAATGATTATTAAAATCAATAATTCCCTGGCGTGTTACTTACCATTTAAAAAAACTATCACGTTACTTCCATCAAGGGATTGCGATTAACAAGAACTCACTTATTATAATAATTATTATTACTATTATTATTATTATTCTCTCGATTCTTTAAGCTCTATTGTCAATATTTGACTATGTAGCTAGAATTTTTATAACTGCGATTAATAATAAATAGCAATCGCAATAGACTGAATAGTATAAATTTAATAATCCGGCAAATGATTTTTTTTTCTAGGCTTTCGTGGTCTATTGATTCAATAATGGTAAAGATAATTAATTGTAATGCATTTAAATCTATTGAATTCCGTAACATTGACATCTTTTTTCCAGTATCAATTAAATAATATTATTTTCGACAAAATTGATATTTTTTTAACTGAAATGAAGATAAATGAGACCATGAAAAATATACTAGAGTCGAGAAACCGATTCATTGAACCGTCCAATAATCTTTCGTTAATATATATATCTCTTTAATTAATTTTTTTTTTCCTATTCATTAGTTGACTTTAATTCTTCTACCTATTTTTTAACTAAATATCAAAAAAAAAAAAGACCACGAGAGTTTATCGTCTGTTCGGGTAAACCGTGATATATATTAAGCGTACACGAAGTATCAGTCTGGAATATCCAGCAATAATAAATGATTAATCAATTTGTACTTAAAAATTCAGCGTATTTTTTTTTTTTTTTATTTACTTTGTAAAAGGAATTATCAATCGTCTTTTATCGATGAATTCAAACGTATATCTTACGACTCTATAACAAATCAATTAAATTATTGCCTTGTATCGATTTATAACCACGTCAGGATTTATAAATTTTTATACTTGATTTGATATTCTTAACTATATAGGTGATGTTTCAAAGTAATTGTTATACTGCTGATTTTATTCAAAATTTTTTAATTATATATCTGTAATTGATATAATTCAATAAAACATTCAAAAATTTTACATCATATATTTTTATCGAAAGTTCCTTTTCTATTAAAATCCAAACTATATATTTATTTTTAATTCTTCACTAATCAGCTTGATTAACAAAAGTATTAAAAAAAAATTTTTTTTTCTATCGGAGAGCATTCGCTCATGCTTCGCAATAAGAGTCGTGCAATATTAATCGATCAGTAAGGCTATAGAAAAAATATTCAACTGTCACAGACAAGTAAACAATTCTAACATAAAATTTTAATTAAGAATATTTACATTCGAAAAGTTGAAAATAATAATTAGAAGGAACAATACACATATTTTAAATACAATAATGAATTTCAATTACAAAATTGCTTGGAATAAACAGTTCACATGCTTTAACAATAAAAATTAATAGAGTATATTTAGACATGCTCTAGGTGCAAAAGAACTTCAATCAGTAGAATTAGATTTATCCAAGCTATTTAAATTCATCGGTCAATAGATTTCTGTGCCTTAATGTTAATAATACTTTGTTAACAGACTTAGAATTGTCCAACTTATAAAAGCACTTTACGATAATAAATTTCAGACTTGTTCAGCTTAATTTATCTTCTAGTAAAAAGTCTACCGATGATTAAATTTTAAAAGGACCAAAAAAATTAATTTGTATACTTTTTTAATAACAAAATTATTTTGTACTAAATTTTTTTTTATTTTCCATTTCTAAAAAAATTATAAATTAAATAAACAAATTAAAAACCAGGATCCCAATTAACACTTGGTGATACTTCATGAATTACATAGCAAATAACTGTATCACCCGGTTCCACAACAACATCTGGATTTTCAAATCTCAAACCGCATTCGACTCCTGATTTGATACTGTTAACTTCACTTTTCAAATGCCTGATTTCTTTTACTTTGCCTATCAAATAATAATAAAAAATATTATCTTTTTACATTATACAAAAATTTTGTATTGATTAAGCTATTATTTTAAATAATAATAACTACTCTTACCTTCATAAATTTGTTCACGATTTCTTATAATTCTGAAATGTGCATCTTTCTTAAGGATTCCATCAGTACAACGGCATCCAGCAACATTCACTTTTTTCTTTCTTTCCGTTATTTCGAAATGTTGCAAGACATTAGCTTCACCTTCAAAAAAATTGTTTAATTTACTTAATTTGACATCTAATGGTTGTTTTTTATTGTTTTGTTTTAAGTTATGTATTTTTATTTAGAAAACTTATTATCTTACCCAATTTTTCTTCAACCTGGTCTGGCGGCAATTTTTTACATATTTCATTCTTAATGTCATCTATAAGTTTGTAGATAACTTTATAGGAATGAATAGGTATCTTAAATTTTTTAGCAAGTTCTTCAATTTTCTTTGGAGCATTAACATTGAAAGTATAAATGATAGCTAAATTGAAAATGAATATAAATAAATTACTTACACAAGTAAAAAATAATATAAATATAATGCAAATTTTACCATCAAAAGCTTTAGCTAGTTCGACATCATCTTCGGATACTGGGCCAATACCATAATGAACAACATCTAGATGACATCGATTTTCATCTCCATACGTATCAAAAACATCCAATATAGCTTCAACGGAACCAACGACATCACCTTTTACTAAAACGTTTAATCTTGGGATGCCATCGTCATCCTGTATTTCTTTTTTTCTCGGACCAGGTTCTCTGCTTTTCCTGTACCTTCCTAAGGCTCTTCTTTCCTGCAGCTGAACTTTATATACCTATGAAAATTAATTGAATTCAAATAATAATTTATAGAGTATAAGAAATTAAAATTTTTAAAACATTATATAATATTGAATTTTACATACTTTTTCATGCTCCGCCTGTCTTTGTTTTATAACTTCCAGTGCTTCAACAGCTTTAAATTTATCCTCTAAAGTTTTCCTAAATCTTAGAACAAGATGAACTCTTTGTTCATCTTCAACTTCAATAATTTCTTCGCCAACTGATGGCAATTCTCGCCACCCAATTATCTGAACTGCATCGGATAATTTAGCTTCCGAAACAGGATTAGCTGCATGATCGAACATTGCTCTTACTTTAGCCCACGCAAGTCCACAAACTTTAAATTAAATTATTAACACTAAATAAAATATTATTTTCTAAATGAATTAAATTAAGTTGACTTATTTTTTACCAAGAACAGTTCCCTTTCGTAAAGTACCACGTTGAATAAGTGCAGTAGCAAGTTTACCTCGACCCACTTCGGTAGAAACTTCGATAACAACACCTTCAACAGGTCCCTTTGGGTCACCTTTTAAATCCATAATTTCTGCTTGTGCAACTATCGTTTCAACCAGATCTTTCAAATTTAATCCTTTTAATGCTGAAATATTGACGCTCGGTACCTCACCACCAAGAGCTTCCACTTGGATACCTTGCTGAGCCAACATATTCTGGGTTCTTTTCTAGATATAATGTAGAAAAAGATAAAATTATCATTCTAAAAGCTATCATAAAAAATGGTAATATTATAGTAAAAACGTTACCTACAATATCTGCTTCTGGTTTATCAATTTTATTAATAGCAACAATGATTGGCACTTGAGCTTCTTTTGCCATTTTTATACTTTGAATTGTTTGTTCCATAACACCATCATCTGCTGCTACAACGAGGACAACAATGTCTGTGGCTTGGGCACCTCTAGCTCGCATAGCACTAAATGCAGCATGGCCAGGTGTATCAAGAAAAGTTATTTTTTCCCCAGTATCTAATGTTACTGTAAATTTAAACAAAATTTAATAGATAAACACACAAATAATGATAGTAATAATATACCGTTAAAAGCTCCTATATGTTGAGTTATTCCACCAAATTCTGAGCTTACTACTGATGTATGTCGTAACGAATCTAATAACGTTGTTTTGCCATGATCTACATGGCCCATTACTGTTACAACTGGATGCCTTTTAATGCATATTGATGGATCTGGGGGTGGTCTACAATAAAATGATTATTAATATTCTAGAAAACACTGCTGCCATTAAGCTCTTAAGGATGGGTCCCATCTTTTTTTCTCCTTGCAATTATCGAGAGAAACCGTACTATCTTTATTGCACTCACTAATAGCAAAACTATTGCAGATTCATTAATTTTTCTTTAAACAAATCAAAATTTCGTAAAAAACGCTTTGCTAGAAAATAGATAATTAAATAATCTATCAAGTAGCAGTTTTTTCTTAAATTTTTCTATGTTTAGCAGAAATTCACGAAGCTGCAACAGCTGGGATCGGCTCTTTTGTGAAAAAACTTTATCACGTTTAATTTACCTTTTGACGGCATCACAATCCTTACTTTCTTGTTTCTCTTCATGAGGTGAAGGAACGATTTTATATTTAGCTCCTAATTTAGCTACTGCTCCAAATATGATTCGTTTATCCTCAATAATAGTATTTTTATTGTATCTTTGAGCATCAAAGTAAGAAATAGCTTCTAAAACATCGTTTACTGATCTTCCAGTAGACTCAGATAATTCTCTTACTGTCATATTCTTCCAAACATTAATAACTGGCAGTTTAATTGTAGCCTTTGGTTTTGGAGTAAATCCTTGTGCCTGCATGAATAGAAATTAATAATTTAATACTTCTTAGTAGTAGTAGTAGTAGTAGTTTTTTTTTTTTTTCAAATGTTTATTTACCTTTTCTTCTCGAGTTTTCCTTCTTTTAAAAAACGCTGGTGTTGTATGATAGCAATTGCATTCAATGCATGTTTTAACATAAATAAATTTATTTGCATCTCCATAACGATCGGCATTCTTAATAATCTCAGACAAAAGTCTTGTCGATGGACTGTTGAGAAAATATTAACTACAAACGTTGTGTATAAATATCAAATAAATTACTATTAGACAAAAGCTTAGGTTATGAATTGAAAATTAAAAAATAATTTCAGTTCAAAGGGCATAAAAGTTACCCGATTGTTGGAAATTGATTATTGTAGAAACAGTGACACTGAAGTTGTTTAATTATGAGTAAATGATTACATAAATACCTACTATGATTTAAAGCATGCTCTCACCAACGACGCCGCCATATTTTTATAAATTTAAAAGTAAATAATAATAAATAATGAAAATTTAGGGAGATTTCTCAAGTGTAACTGAAGTTTTAATCCTCAAAGCAACTAATTCTATTGGTCAAAATGAAATGTTATTCAACCAATTGCTAGGGAATGCGTCAACCTCTTTCAGATGATAGAAAACACGGTCTTAAGGTTTAATAATAGATGGCGATGTGTTATCGGTTACTTATTTCAATTTTTTACAGAATTTAGAATTTACTCTGCTTATTATAATTAGTTTTTTTTTAATTTTCAATGAAGAAAAATGTTTTTTTTTTTTTTTTAATTTCTTTAGAATTTACGTTAATTAAACGGTTTTACTAAATAAGCTTCAAATCAATAATAAAGTTTAAACAATCAAATGCGAATTATAATCTAATTTCATTAAAAACTAGTCATTTTTTTAACAGCTAATTTTTACTTACTTTTCTAGAAAATAAAAAATCAGAACAATAACTGCAAGATATTCTTATCAATTACACTTTACTATTATTATAAAATTCAATTGAAAATTTTTTAATTAATTACAATACATCTTTCGTTTTTTCATGCGAAATTTTTTAATAAATTTAATATATTTGCATAAATAATTTTTTTTCCTTACATTTACACACATAAAAAATTTGCTAAAATAATTAATTATAAAATTTACAAGGTACTGTGAAACTATATATATACGTAAATACACCATATGTATTATTGTAATGAGCATACTGTTGATTTGGATAGTGGAAGAGTTGGATAGTTGTTATTCAAGATGGATTTCTTAGTAGGATGTCTTTTGACAATTCTTTGTATCGTTGGCATATCAACAGTGTCTCCGATTTCGGCTGTAATAATTGGTTTATGAAAATCTTGGTCCACTCTCGTCAATTGTACACCGAGTACTTTAGCAGCAAGATTTGCTATCGTTAAAGCTACCTGAGAAACGAATATTTATCATTAATCAAAGTAAATAAGCTAATAAAAGGTAGTAATAAAAATAATAAAAAATAATTACCGCTTCACCAGTTCGTGCAGACATGTCATAATAAATAAAACCTTTTTCTGCTGCATATCGATGTGATTTATCTCGTTTGACAGTTCTTTGATGATCCATATCACATTTGTTTCCAATAATTACCATTAATGGTTTATTTTCTTTTTGTTTATCATTTATTTCATTTATGACAGCAATCCATTCATCAAGAATTTCAAAACTTGAACTATTGGTAACATCGTAAACTAATAGGATAATCTAAAATAAATGATTTAAGTTATTATTTTTAATGATATTATTGGTAATAAATCGTAGAAATGTCATAATAAAATATTAATAAATATAATTTAATTACCTCTGCACAATAAACGTATTTGTCCAACATAGCTCCTCGTAATGATAATCCACCAACATCCCATACAAAAATATTAACATTTTTATATGGACCCAAAGAAAGATTTTTCATAAAAAAATCAATTCCAGCTGTTGGACTGTATTGTCTTGTAAATTCATCATTGCAAAACCTTGTTGCTATACTTGTCTGAACAATAAAATCTATAATTTTAATTCTTTATATTTTTTAGCAACATTTACTACTGTTATTATATCGCTTAGTTATTTAATTATTAATGTAATTGTTGTCGCGTAATCGAAACAAAATAAAATAATTTAACTTACTTTGCCGGCACCAGAATCTCCTACTAAAACGACTTTCAGTCGTTTTTCTATTAAATCGTCATCTAATTCGTTCATTTAAACGGGTAAAAACTTGTATGGGTTTAAATTATTTTAAACGTTGTGCACTCAACGCAATATAAAACTGTACTGTCTGAAACGACCACTCAACAAAGACTTTCTCCATCGTTTTACATGAATAAATTACCATACAATCGATAACATTACTCGCGTGACGATTTGTGTCAATCTTTCAGGCAGTATATATGCCCAGGAACACAACCCTATTCGTACTTGATAATATGAGACAAAAAGCGCGCTTGCGCTTTCTTGATACACCCCACATATGTACATAATATGTAAATGTCCAGGAATAAGTAGTATAAAAATACAATAATATTAAAAAATATTTCATTAAAATAATAGATAGTAAATTATTGAAATATATATTTTTTTATTTTTGATTTCCAGAAAAATTTTTATAATAACTGAGAATTGTTATCAGAAAAATAATTTTCAAATTTTTAATAGCTGTTATAACATATATAAGCAAAAATTATTTTAAAGCAAAAAAATATAAAGTATTAAAAAAACTTAAATCAATTAAAGATCAAGTCTTTATAATTCTGCAACAGGTAGTAGTTAGTAACTCTGGAGCATGTTGTCGTACGAACAACAGTAGTTCTGTCTGCACGCTCAAAGTTTGCTTTTACTACTTCGTAGTATCTTCCATCACTACAATTAATAAATAAAATGCTAAGATAATTATATTTATAATTGTAATTATAATCAATGTAATTAATTATATATCAATGTATTTAATTGATATTGTTGTATATAATTTTACCTGAGGACCAGACATTTGAGTTTAATGCATTTTACACGTAAAACGTCAATAGCTTTTTGGCTTTTATCTGAAAAACGAAGATTCTCAGGGTCCCAACGTAATTCCAATCTTTCCAAATTTGGACAATTATTTGCAATACCATCCATCAACTGATCTACGTGAATATTAACTCCGAGTCTTTCTTGTGTTCCCATAACAAGAATCCTATAAACAGTAATATTTAAAAATTGAATAAAAAGTATACACACTTAATTAAATAAAACTTACTTAGCATTTGTGAGTATTGGTAATACGCTTTGCCACAATTGATCAGTTATATGTGGCATACCAGATAACGAAATGCCCCATAACTGATGGCCATATCGTGAAAGGAATTTGTGTAGAGCATCATCAGTAAGATTGTCAGATCTGTCAAGATCGACTGCTATTAAATTTCTTGGATTGCCAATGTCAGCCCAAGCTTTGAGAACGCTGTCATTAAGACCATTTAGTTGCCCAGCACTTAAAAATCTTAAACCAGGAATCCTAGTTAACATATCGATCAAACATTCAGTTGACAAATCTGTGGCAGTAATATCTAATTCTTGGATACTCGATTTTTCCCACTCAACTTGCATGACGTATTCGCTTTGAAGGTCTGAAAATTATACCTCTAAGTCCTTAATGATTGTATTTAAATGTTTAGAATTGTTGTTTTAACTGATGTATAACAGTTCTTACTAGTTCCCTGCATAAGAAGACATTTTAATCTTCTACTTCTTTGAAATAATGTCTTCATCGTCGATCCAGTAACTTTTGAACAAAAATTTACTGCCAAGCATTCAAGTTGTATACAATTGGATGAGAATGCATCAATGTGTGAATCATCTACGAAATTTATTCCGTATAGATTTATTACACGAAGATTGGGAGTCGCTGATTTCAATTTATGAACATTTATTACTTCATAAATTTCTTCTTCTTCTTCCTCAATTTTTTCATAAGTTCCTAGATAAATAAGAATTTTTTATTTTCAATTTTCATGTTATCAATCAATTTATTTTGCTATTAATCTATCATTATTACCAATTAAATGAAGAATTTCAAGACCATTGATAAAATTGTAAATTTTTCTCATGAAACCTTCCATGAAAATAACTTCAGATAAACAAATACACATATACTTAAGTTTGGTTGGAAATGCTTGCATTTCAGAAAAATCATGCAGTTGCATCGCTGTTGAAAAGTCCAGAAGCATGGCAGTCAAATTTGGACACTTGTTAGCTAGTTCGTGTAGTACTGTATGAGTAATAAGTTCAATTGGCAATTCAATGTATCTCAATGAAGGTCCAAATCGCACGCTGTAATCACAAAATATTTATTTGATAAAATTAATTATAAAAAATGTTCATACTTTCAATTAATATATATGAGAAAAGCAAAAAAAATTTAATGAATAATTAAAATTAAAAAAAAAAATTTAACTGATATATTCCTTTCATTTCTTCTTTCAAATATAGATATTTTTTTATTCATACCTTATAAGTTGTAGAAGCATTTCAAGTGAATTAACATGAAGTCCACTGATCTCAGGCCTTAAAGAAACATGTTTCCATAATCTTGTATCATAAGCTATTTGTCGCCAACGTTTACAAACACGAGCTAATCGACAAATTTCACGGTGAGACAGGTACGCAAAGATATTGAGAATTACTTTATCAGGTAATTTTTCAATCGTCTGAAATGTTTCAAAAGTATTAAAATTAATTTTCATCAGATATTATTAACATAAATCAATGCAGATTTCTAAATGTATTCTAAATATTTTATAATGATATTTGAAATTGATTGAATTAGATCTCATTGAACTTACAGTACTTGCAAATCTACTTTTAATGACACCACCTTCTTCAACATACATCTGCGATGTCTCCAAAGCAATTTGTCCCCAAACATCAACTCCTCCCAAATCCATTTTTTCATGTATATTATTTTATCAGTTTATGAAGTAAAATTAAGAATAAATTAAATAAATTAAAAAAAATTAAAATTAAAAAATATAATAACTGAATGGACAAACACTAGACAAGTCAAGGGAACGTGCACCCGCTGCAATATTCGAAGGAATCCGACAAGTTTCTATCTAATTGC
Source organism: Cotesia glomerata (assembly GCF_020080835.1). Lineage (NCBI taxonomy): Eukaryota > Metazoa > Arthropoda > Insecta > Hymenoptera > Braconidae > Cotesia > Cotesia glomerata. Next base: position 24,332,224 of record NC_058158.1, on the reverse strand, counting down.
GCAAGCGTGAGTACTAAATATATACAAAGACGTTGGTTAAAATTAATTTTAAACCTCAACGGGATTTATCTAGGTGCACTTAAAATTCACATCATCGTACTATTTTATTTTTCAGTAAAACTCATCAATTTTTCGTCCTATCTTTGTTGTGATGACGTCGGGCTTACCTTGAATTCGGTCTTGTTGCAATGCGGGGTCGAATAATTCAATATAATTAATATTACGACTAATGACATTAAAATTATGATAAAAAAAGAATTTAATTAATAACCACTAAGAAAACTTTACGTAAAATGAAAACAAAACTTTTTTTCTTAGTATTGATGGAAAAATATGACATCGCATCAGAATAAAATTTTTTCGTTACTAAAATTGTTGGCTCTTTGGATTGTTTTAATTTACTATAGGCCTTATAATATAAAACCAAAGTCAATTTCGGAATATATTTTAATATGAAAATAAAATTTTCTGTTACAGTTTTTGCAACACATTACAATATTAAGCTTAATAAATTATGTCCTAGTCATATAGCTTAGAGATATCTTGATGCCAAAATTGTGAATCATACCAATTTTACTACGAGACATCTTGGTGAATGGATTAATTATAAATGGAATAATGAATAACATCTGTTAAGCTAGCATGGCCAAATCAGCAGAATCGCTCTTATTTTGGCGAATAATTTGCTCATCTTATATAGCATCAAATTTTATTTTGTAGCACTAAATTATAAGCTAAAGTATTAGCGATTTTGCTAATTTGGATTTGTTTGTTATAATAATCTTGCCTGTCTAATTTAACAGACGTTTAATGAAAAGGTATTTAATAAAAAACTTCTCACTAAAACATGCAGGGAATTTAAAAATAGTAACACCATTAATGAAAAAAAAATTACCGCCAAAGTTCTTCTGCGAGTACTAATTCTAAGATCATCCCTTGATATTGCGGAAGTAGCATGTTCTACATTCAATTGGTTCCAAACGCTCATCATGGTTAACAGAAAAGATGACAGTAACAGTCATATAATATTAAACTAATCACTTAATAATTTTATAATTTTTGTTTGTAATTTTTATAAAGTACTTGTAATATGTATTATAAAAAAATGTTGATTTGATGTCAAAATCAATTTACAGTATTTGAAAATCAACTTTTAAAGCACTATCTTTTTTAATATCCATTTACTTTTCCATGTAGCTGATGGAAAAATATATGATGAATTTTAGTTTTCACTTATGTTAAAATATAGTATTCTATACTGTGGACCTGGATGACTTATTTTTAAATCTTGAAACTCTATGTAACACCATCACATTAAGTATTTTTTATCTATGTTGTTTCAATGAGTAAATCCAGTATAATTTGTTTTATCTATTTATAATTACTTGTCTATCATATATACATTAATTAATATAAAAACGTAAAAAAAAAAAAAATAGCAATAATTAATTATGAAATAAAAAATGAAGTGCGTATAAAAGTGTACGTCTTTATTCGCTTTAATTATAAAAATGGAAATGATCTTATGAAATTTTATTAATAATATTTCCTTTATTCTTTGAGTTGATTGACCAATTGTTAACTAACTATGTTTGCAACTGACTTGTTTCTAATTAGTTATAAATACGTTTCTGGCAAGAATCCAGAATGGGACGTCTCCATCGACATTTTCTGAAGCATTGATTAGTACCGTATTTTGTGAAAAAAAAAATTACTTTAATATAAAGTTTTCTAACTTTAAGTTCGCTTCCAATTTTTACTTCTGTTAAAAAATTTTTTAATGGTGAGAAATATTAAATGTTTTAAATGATTAAAAAAAATCTTTTTTCAAATTAAGCATAGACTTAATTATTTAAATGTAAATTATATTGTAGCCGATTTTATTGGTAATTTGTGAAATATTATTGTAATTCATAAACATATTGATCGTTAGTAGTTCTTACCGTGGTACTGCGAGGTACAATTATTACAAATCCATCATTCTCTTTCTCTTGATAATTCAATTGTTGAAGCGCAGCTTCAACATTTAAGACGTTCCAATTAGACATTCTTCGTAAATCCATGATAACTAAATTATAGTTGACCCGTTTTATTATTTAAATGCAAACCTAAATAAAATATAATATATATTTAAAGTTGAAAATTAAAACATATCTTTGATTTTTAATTTTTTTTAATTGTGGTGAAAGTAATAAAAAAATTTTTCATCAAAAAGTAACTAAAAGAACCACAATTTCATTTACTACAACGTAATATGTTCGGAATGAAAAAAAATCTCTTCTCAACGTAGACCCTGTATGAATTCTTACTGATACTAAAGTAAAAAATACACTGAAATCAGTTTTCAAGCTGTCCAGAAATAGAATCACTGGAGAGCTGCTTGTATTATAAACGATGCGTATTTTTTTTTAATAGTAGGTGGGAATTGTTTTAAAACTAATAATAATCTCATCGACGTGCATTTAAAAACTTATTTAATCTTATTAAGAAAGGATCGAAAAATAAGGGGAATTGCTTGTTATATTTTTTAAAAATGGAATTAAAAAAAAACAATACCCATTATGAGAATAATGTAGATTAAGGTATAAAATTGATTTTTTAACGCTATAAGTGATTATCAACGCTGTAAAAATTTAATAAATCATCATAATCAAAATAATTTATTTAAATTTTCGGCCTTGAAATTCATGTCATATATATACATATATACTCATAATCTATGTGTGAAAAGAAAGTAAGGTCATTTCGCCGCGCCAATAATCAAATGCCAATATCCAAATTTTACCAGCTGACGATAAAATTTTTTAAGTTCTATCCAAACAATAAACAACTCTTTGACATAAATAAAAAATAATTAAAAGTCGATTATAATCAGCATGCTATCAGTACAAAAATATTTATCTTCAATAATCGATAAACACATAAAGATATCATTCAATTATTTTTCATATGAAATATCACAAATTATTAATTACAACATTGTATTCATTTAATATAATTCAAAATATATCGATTGTAATCGGAATATAATAAATTTATTTTTAAGAAATAAAAAAAAAAATTTGCCTAAGAATGTTTGAAATGTCAACATAAAACTAGCGCCTCTATCGACAATTATTTTCCATTTTTCTTTTTCTCCTTTGTAAAATAATCATAACTAAATTTTCTTTTAAAATCTGGTTTTTATCTTCGTTTTGACTTTTGTCGGCTTCTTTGCTACGAATTATTTTATATTATTCAGAAAATTTCTTAGTATAAAATAGTTTTCCTCTTACAATCTAGAGTAATTAGCAAATAAATAATTTTTATTATCTCATAGTTGTATTGCGCATCTATTTTTGCGCACCTACGACGTGACTGCAGTTAGTTGATATAAAAACAGCAACATGATAATAGCGTGCATCAGTGTTCTTCAGTGCATCCGAGTTCATAGCATAAGTAATAAGTGAAATCTCATTCAGTAAATACAGGCGATTGTATCACTTGTGATATACAGAGCCTATTTATTATACGTCAGTTAGTTATCTGAACCAAAAAGAATCTGACTGAATAATCGGTCAGTAGACTTGAATCATCGCAATCGTTTTATGAAAGACAAAATGGAATAATAGAAGAGTCTTTGCATCAATCACTCTACCGATGTTTTAACTTTGCGTACCGAACTCAGTCCTCAGTGTAGGCTAGTCGGTCGCCTATAAGTGTGGTCGCCGAACAATCAGCACTTAAAAAGATTTCTTAAATTTTAATTAATTATTTCATAATAACTCATTTATTTAAACTAAATCGTCTAGTAGTAATAGTTGTTAGAAAAAATATTTGTATCAATGACAAAACATTGCACTGTTTTGTATATAGTTATAATTAAATAAGAAAAGATAAAATTCAAAATCCAAACAAAGCAAACAGTGCCCAGTGTCAAGGACAACAACTTTTGTATACAAGGGACGTGCATAAATTTTTAATTAAAATTTTTTCCACATTCATATGATCTGTGATATCTATAAACGGAGAAAGTGTATGTTCTGTACAAATAACAAAAAAACTTGTATAGTTTTATTATTTTTTAATTTATCTACTCCAATTCACAACAAGGCTTCAATTACGATGGTGTAATATAGCATAGATTAATAGTAACGAAAGAGTATTATTTGCTAGATTTATATACATAAACTTATTAATATAATTTATTATTATTTTTGTAATAATAAAATAATGATTGAGTGTAAAGACAACTCTACCAGTATGGATGTACTCTATCAAATAGTCACTAATGAAATTTGGGAGTCTTGGAACAATGTTACTGATTATTTTGAATATCAGCCCTGGATATTTTCTCTCCTTGGAAGTGCCATGGTCGGCCTGTCGGGTGTCTTCCCACTTTTTATTATTCCTATTGATGAAGGAGCTGATCTTAAACATGGACGTGCGTATTTATTTTTTATATTTGTTTTATATTTTAAAGAACAAAATACAACAATAATAGCAATTGCTTTTTTAGTATTTTTTAGTATGAAATAAAAAAAACGTTTTTTTTTTTTGTCAATTTAAGTTTATGTATTCAAATATCAAGAATATTATTGTCTTAATGTTCTTTGAGCATATAAACTATTGAATTCATTTAAATGAATTTAGTTGATACAAAAAAAAAAGTTAAAAGTATAAGTACTTTGTACGAGGTCAGTATTCACTTTTGTATCCATATGTATTACACATGAACATCCATCCATGTGTGGTATAATTAATAAATAAAAAAACAATTAGAATTTTGACTTTAAATAAAATTTGGTAAAATTTTTTGTTCGTTATTAAAAGATATGGTAATTATAGATTAAGAAACATTTTTGAATACATAAAAAAATACTTAATCTTGATATAAAAGTCACATTGCGATAAACATGTCTTATCATCAATTTATTTATTTTTTATATCTCGACAAACTTTTTGTTTTCTATAAGCATCATAGATAGTATATATATATATATATATATATATATATATGCTATATATATATATATATATATATATATATATAAAATTCGAGTTTAATTATTTATCAGTCATCCAATATAATTACTGATGATGATACAATGAAAATACCAGAGTGTTTATAGAATAAAGCAGAGTATGAATTATACGCTATACATTTAATTTACGATGCTTTGTCTTGGAAATAAATTGTACTAATAATATTATAAAAAGAAAAAAATATGTTGGCAGAATGACAGTTAATGTACTCGTGTATGAGTACTATCTTTTCCGCTTTGCTGCGTAAAAGAGAGATGAGTTTTAAATTACTGCATTATTGCCATTTATTCCTCTTAGATAAATTCAATGCTTACTTTGATAATAAATTTAATAAAGATTTATCATTTTTTTTTTATATTTTATTTCCATATTTTTATTTTATACAACACAATATCTGGACGTGTTGATAAAAGAAGGACTCGAATGTATTCGCTTTATGGATATTTGTTGAAGTTTATTCTAGAGCTATTGTATTCAATGCGTGTTTAATTTATTAAACTAAAACAATTTTTCAACTGGCATGCATAAATTGATTCTACAATCAATCGTATAATGCATTGTATTTTTATTGCGAATATGATTACAATGTAAATGCTAGATTCTGTTAAAACAAATAATTTCTTTCTGTTCAGTAGATGATTGATAAATATCATATTTCATTAATATTTTTACTTCAAACTGCGTGATGCAATATTTTATCAATTACATCAGATTAATTATTCTAATTATTTAGTCATAAAACTATTAATAATATACGTTGATATTTCAAAAAAATAATTAATTTTTTATTACAGCTGGTGCTAAAACCTTAAAGATGCTATTGAGTTTTGCTGTTGGTGGTCTATTAGGAGATGTCTTTCTACATTTACTTCCAGAGGCTTGGCAAAACAAATCATTAAATAGTAGTAAGATTCATTACACCGGCACACAAAGAAAAAAAAAAGTTGTCAGTACTTTTGACGGGACCCATATATCTTTATGTATTTCGAACCGCTGAATCCGAATTTGAGGTCAGTTTGACCCGTACACCGTCAAATTTTAGAGAAAACTTTAAAAAACCAAAAAAAAAAAATGACGAAAATCGGCTGTTCTAGGCGATTTAAAATGATTTAAAATTTTTTTGTGACTTAAACTAAGCATGATTTTTATGTATTTTGGCCCGGTTAATACTTATCTGAAGTTTATTTAGACCATAAACCATTAAAAGTTTAAGTAAATTCCAAAAAACCCCGAAAAATTGCAAAAAAAAGCAAAAAATTCCAGATATTGTGTTAAATAAAATTGTATAAAATTAGATCAATCATGATTCTCATGTATTTCAATCCGCCGAATATAAATCTAGAATTTATATGGCTCAGACATCTCTAAAAATCTAAATAAATGGCAAAAAACCACTGAAAATCAAAATAAATCAAGTCCGTTATGATAAAAATCAATTTTTAAATAAAAATAAAAAATCTTTAACATGTTATCCGATCTGTGGAATATAAATTTTAAATTTTTTGACCTAAATCCTCAAAAAATTTTAGTTAATTCTACTTTTTTTGATATTATTTTAATTACACCTGTGTCTTGGTGGAATCCTCTTGCAACACTACTGTTAGGCCAACAATCAGGGTTCACAAAATATCTCTGCTTTTTATGTTTGTGGGACAGTCGCGATCGAAAAAATCACTATCTTAACAAAGAATGCCCATCGAGAACGAAATTGAATCCTGGTTCTCACAATGTTACCCGAGAACCTCTAATTGATCCTTCCAAGTACTTACTACCGCCACTTTACATCAAGCTTGGTCTTATGAAGCAGTTTGTCAAAGCTTTAGACAAGGATGGCAACTGTTTCAAATATTTGGGGGGAAACTTTCCAGCTATAAGTGATGCAAAATTGAAAAAAGGAATTTTTGATGGACCCCAAATTCGGACTTTATTTCAGGACGATAATTTCGAATATAAAATGAACGAAAATGAGAGAGCAGCATGGGCAAGCTTCAAAGAAGTATCACAAAACTTTTTAGAGAATACGAAAAGTGAGAATTACGTGAATCTAGTTGAAGAGTTGTTGTACAACTATGATACTTTGGGTTGCTTGATGAATTCAAAATTGCACTATTTAGATTCTCACCTTTCACACTTTCCTGAAAATCTTGGCGATTACAGTGAAGAGCAAGGCGAAAGATTCCATCAAGACATTAGTGTAATGGAAAATCGTTATCAAGGAAAGTGGGATATCAATATAATGGCAGATCATTGTTGGACACTGAAGACAGATCATTCGTCATTTTTTTCGGTTTTTCAAAGTTTTCTCGAAAATTTGACGGTGTACGGGTCAAACTGACCTCAAATTCGGATTCTGCGGGTCGAAATACATAAAGATATATGGGTCCCGTCAAAAGTATTGACAACTTTTTTTTTTTTTTTTGTGCCGGTGAATAGATAATTATCTATTTTATAAACTCATGTATAAATTAAGAAACGGAATTCATTTTGGCATAAAAAAGTACGAGGCATTAATAATAATAATTTTATTTCTTTATTCGATTATCAGAGGGAAAAAACAATCAACGATTGACAATACAATTACTGGAAATTTCCACCCGATTTTTCAGAATGACTAATGTTAATGATTACGGGCTATATACTTGTCACCATTAAAAAGTTCTTTGTTAAAGTAGCTGTGAATACTTATCCATTTAACGGAGATTGAACTCTATTATCTATATAATTTCAAACTCTTTAAATGATCTCAAGATTCTAATTCTGTCAAGCCGATAATTTTTTAAGAATCACATTGAGATTGTTATATAAAATAATAAATTTGAGTAGCAGTAAGACTTTGAACTATTGAATTCTTGGAATTTCTTCTTTCCCGGGTCAATTATTTATTATTAGTTAATAAAATGTTATAAAGTCAATTACATATAAATAGATTTATCAGATTTAAAATTATTTCAAGGACATTTTAATAGCGGCTTTTTTTTATTTGTGGGTTATCTCGTATCAATAGATCACTTGCTTGTAAGACTAATAAAATACATTAAAAATTTAGTTTGCGATACATTATAATTTTAATTTTGCTGTAAACTAACAACGGTTATTATTTACAGATTCAACTAGTGGACATCCATCAATGGTTTGTGGGCTGTGGGTTCTTACCGGTTTTTTAGTGTTCATTATTGCTGAAAAATTATTTATGGGAGCCGATGAACAAGAAATAGATGAGGATCAAGATATTGATTGGGTGAAGGCAAAGAACCAAGAATGTGAAGGAGTTGACAATAACTGTGGAACCGACAATAATAATTGTTTTGCTGTTAATAGAAAGATCGAAGTAAAAAAGACTTTATTGACAAATGTAGACTCAACTTCTTCTGAAAAGAATGATTATGACAGCTTAACTTCTGTGAATTTAAAAACAAATGGCATAAAACCGAATGTTTATAGTGAGCTACAAGATAAAAGTGATATGCAGAGAGAAAAATTGGTTGATTCAGTAAAGCCAAATAAATTATTGAATAAAATTGTCAAAAATAATATCATTAAAACAGCAGTATCAACAGACTATGTGTCAAATAATTTGACGTTAAATGGGAAAATTCCAGATAAATTAACGGTGAAAGAAAAATCTAAACATATCAGTGGTTATTTAAATCTTTTAGCCAACTGCATTGATAACTTTACTCACGGACTCGCTGTTGGTGGGTCTTTTTTAGTTTCATTTAGACTTGGTGCACTTACAACATTTGCAATATTAATTCATGAAATACCTCATGAAGTTGGCGACTTTGCTATTCTTCTTAAAAGTGGATTTAATAAATGGGATGCTGCACGAGCACAACTTATAACTGCTACTGGAGGAATTTTCGGAGCACTTATTGCGGTGTTGTGTTCTGGTAGTGGAGTTGGTGAGATAACTTGATAAATTTATAATCAAAAATATATTATCAAATTAATTTAGTTCTTATGGATAAAGAAACTTTTTCAATACTGTATAGAGCGGTGTATAATACTAAAAGGTATAGTCATATGATACAGTGTTCCAATTAATTTGATTCATTAACGTTTTTCACTAAAATTATTGAAACTATTAGCACAATAAATTTTCATTGGATCAAATTAAGTAATTATCAAATTTTTTACTGTGCATAAATTTAAAAAAAAGTTTTCCTACTAATTGAATTTATTTTTCTAATTAAAATTTACGAAAAAAATTTTCTTTTTTTTTTAACCCTTTAGAGTTAGACTTTGAAACCCCACTCTTGGGTCTTACTATGGATTTGCGTTCTCCCCACTACTCTCACGCGTAGACGTTTCAAGATCTTCTGACTCTAAAGGGTTAAATTAGCTTTATACTTATGAATAAAATTAATTTGATTATCATAAAAAATTAAAAAGATACATCATACATAATTTATGTTAATTCTATAAATTTCTTTTATATTATAGAATCCCGAACCAGTTGGATTTTACCGTTTACTGCAGGAGGCTTTTTACATATTGGATTAGTTACTATTTTACCAGAATTGCTCAAAGAATCTAATCCAATAGAATCTTGTAAACAATTAGGCGCTTTACTTAGTGGTATTAGTATAATGGCAATATTGACGATAATTTGTGATTGAAAAAAAAAAGTTAAGTGAATTAAAAGTAATCAAAATTTGATTACATAAGCTAATATCATCTCAGATATATTTAAAATTACCACTGATGGTCAGCTAAAAAAGAGAGTATAAGATGATCTATTTTTTTTATAGAAGTCTTACTCATGAGTTTATTTTCTAAGATTTTGAAATTATTATTTAAATTAAATTTTATTATTCAAAGTTATATCTAGAAATACTGATTTTCGTTGCATAATTTTGTATCATTTTTTAATATCTCTTTACTTATATATAAATATAGAAGAAATATAATTATTCCATTGAGATTAAAATTCTTATATTTAAAAAAAAAAATTTTTTTCTACGCAACGAATTAAGATCAATGTAAAATTTTTTGAAATAATTTAGTATATAAAATGAAATATTTGATAGTAAAAAATATCTGTTGTTTATTTTTCGAGATAATAATTTCTCAATTAATCACAATATATTGTTAATTACTTGCATAGTTTATATCAATGAACTTATCACTAAAACCAGTGATACATTGTACTGGAGGAAATTAGCACTCTACAAATCAATTGAATATTAAAAAAAGAAATATTAATAAATGATTATATTTTTGGACAAAGAAAATTTAGCATTAATCACTGTTTTTGATCTTTTTTTGTAGTCCAAGTAAATAAGATAACAGGTTTATCTATAGTATTATTGGGATAATATAAACTGTTGATACTGTCTCAAATAAAAAAACAAAAAATGATTTGTTTAAGAGTACATTTTCACAATCTAAAAAAAATAAGGATTTAATTTTTTTTTCTTAAATGTAAGTAGTTACTAATTAAGTTGTAAAAATAAGTGATAATTTATAAGTAAATTATAATTCAATGCTTACAGTCAAATATACATTTGTAAAATTGATTTGTAAATAAAATGTATTATAATCACAACTTGAAAAATAATTTGTAAGACTTTTTACTTTTATGTACAATTAGAGTGTTATAACGACGTAGTGTTTTAACTCAATAAGAATTTTTTAAAATCATATTTACATTAGATGAGATTTTTATAGCAAATTATAGTTCATCATGAAAATCTTCAAAAATTAGTTTTTGTAATTTTGATAGTTGTTCTAAATTATTCTCAAGCATTTCATTTTCTTGCCAAATTTTAGAATTTTTCATTTTATTATAGTAATTAATTATTTCACTAAATGTTGTAGAAAGTCTATGCTCATGATTACGAAATTCATCTTTACAAACAGGACATAAAACAATCATATTTTCGAGTACTACCTGAAGAAACTCATTCATTTCCATCGAAGAATCGAGAGAAATATCATCATGTATAAAATTTTTTTGTACAATACTCGATAAATATTTACAATAATTATGTAATATCAGTTTTTGTTCGAAATTAGTTTTTTTATACTCTTGAACTTTTCTCAAGCGAAGTCCTTCATCTTCAGTCTTATTTATAAGTTCTCTTTCTATTGCTAAATCAGTGATCAGCTTAATTGCTCTAAATTGAGTTTGCAACAAATCGTTTTCTAAAATTTTTCCAAATATTTCTAGTCCTCCGTGATCAATAAATGCCTTTTGTGCTGAGGGGAATTGTCTTATTAATGCTCCTAACGCAAATAAACATCTTGATCGTACTAATGGTTTATTATTTACTGATAATAAATGTAAAAGCTTTTGTACTAAATCATTATTTAAAGCTTTTTGTTGAACTTTTGGATTTAATTGTACAGCAGTTCCAAGTACTCTTAATGCTTCTATTTTTAAATCGTCATTTGTTGTATTCAAGCATGGTGAAATTATTTTTGACATCCTATAGAATTTATATGATTTATTAATAATGTAAGATTTTAAATAAAAAAGAAAAAAGGAATACATACCCTTCCATATCAGCAAATAATTGTCCAATGTCTATTTGATGAAGTAAATATTCTAAATCATTAAATATCTGCAAAATATCTTCAACCTCAGTACTTTGAAGAGCTCCACTAGTTAATGAATGGTCATATATTTTGAAACGTTCAAAAAGATCAATCATTATTTCTGAGTCAGTTGTAATATTCATATCAATAGATTTCAATTCATCCTTTAACTCTTCGTAGCTGCGATATTTTTTTTCGGTATCTTCAGCCTAAAATTAAATTATTAATGTTTATGAACTTGCAAGTTAATAATAAATAAAATTATTTTTCATAATCATAATACAGCCACTACCTGATTCATATTATTGTTAGCATCTGTTTTTATTTTTTTTAGGCGTGTTTTTAATTCTTCTAGAGATATTTTTAGTTTACTATGCTGTTCATTATTATGAACTGAAATATCATCTTCATCATTTACTAATGCTTCTGGGTGAATCGCTAATGAACTGGGTGATTTATTGTCATTCTCATCTTTATCCATTAATTTAGCTTCTGTTACTTTTGTTTCAAAATTATATCTAATATGAAGCCCACTAGGTATTGGCTGGCCTATCAAAATAAATACAAATTTTTTAATATTTTTAAAACTATTATAAAATTATACTGTCAATAGAAAAAATTTACCTTTCTTTACAGTCTGCCATTCATTTGTTGCTATAAACTTACTTTCATTATTCATCCCACTTACAGATAAATAATCAATTGAAATTAATAATAAATTAATTATGAAAAATTTTAAGTATTGCGTCATGATTTATTGTTATTTTTTGACTGATACATAAATACAATAACCGACTTGAGTAAATAAATAAAAATAACATTAATTTTGAACGTTACTTATTTAATTGTATATCTACTCTTTACTTTATTAAAAATGATATAATCGGACTTATAAATTTTATAATTCCTCAATCTGTTAACACTGATTTAAAACCATAACAAATCATACTGATGCGAATGAACGGTTAGCATGAAAAATGAAAATGAAAAATGTTTTTTTTAGTTAATAGTTAACCGCCACGTGTTCGTGACTTATACGTTCTTAACATAATATTAACTCGTGTGTACATATGTGTAATATCCACAGATTCGGTAGAATCTGGCGCCAAGTTCCGTTCAAATCGTTGTCATCGGAGCGCCAGACTACCGACTATGTTTACTGTAAGCAGAACGGTATTTTGAGGTTACAAAATTTTATTTAATTCTACAGTACTTTTTTTTCCTAAATTGTATATTATAACAGTAATTAATACTTTATTTTACTGTTATTAATTAATTATATTCACTTATAACAATTAATCTACTTGAAATTACTAAATTTAATCAGCACAAACTATAGCAACGCAAAAATTTCGATCCTGACTTTTTTTCGATGGGCAAAGTGATCTGCCACAGACTAAATAATTAGAGAATGCATAGTAATCCTTCATTAGATGGGAAACTACAGTTAAAAAAAGATATTTCACAGCTTGCAACTACACCCGCCAGGATGCGCTGGAATTATTTTTACATAAACTGTAGCTTTAAGAGGATAGTTTGCTATAAAAAATGCAGCCAACGCGAGATTTAAGTTGGTACCAATTGTAAATTATAATTACAAAAAATACTAAAATCTGAACAAAAACAGTTTAACTGTAAAAAAATCGCGCCAAGTCCACGTTCATAAGACTATTAAGAAAAAAAATTTGTTTTTTTCTTTACAAAAAGATATAAAATAAAAAAATAAAAAAATCCAAGTAACCGATATGATTGTTTATGATTTTCGGAAATTAAAAAAAATTTTGTTGTAAATTTAAAAATTAAAAAAAAATTTTTGGAACGTACTTGGTGTGCGTCATTGTGTATTTCAATTTTTTTAAAGTCTAGTAAATATATTTTACGAATTTCATTAAAAGTATTAAAATATTTTGCAACCGCGCACACTAAATACGTTACAAAATTTTTTTTTTAATTTTTAAATTTACAACAAAATTTTTTTTAATTTTCGAAAATCATAAACAATCATATCGGTTACTTGGATTTTTTTATTTTTTTATTTTATATCTTTTTGTAAAGAAAAAACAGATACTTTTTTAGTACTTTTTTGATAAAAATACAGCGGAATGACCGATATATGAAATGACGGAAAATCCAAGAATTCTATTTTTTTTATCAATAATCGATAATTAAGTTATTTACTTATTCAACATTTTACAGTTTGAAAAAAAAAAAAAAAATAAAGTGTTTACCTTTTAGCATAATAACCTTTAAAAGTATATGACTTTTATAACTTGTCATGAATTAATTTTAAAATTAAAAAATCAAAATGACAACTCATTTAATAAGGTCGTTGAATGTGATTAAAAAATTAAACTGTAAAAAATTTCATACAACTTGTAAAGTGAATAATTTTTACGAAACTAATAGAAAGGGAGGATTTCCTTTTTTATATGATCCAAAAAGGGAGGAAGAACCAACAACAACTGTAGGAGAAGTAAAAAAAGCATGTACTGATTTTATTCATGAATTAAAATTATTAAAAGAAGAAACAAAGGAAAATTTCCGCATGGATCCACCTTTGTGTCAACGACCAGGTGAAGTTGATATTCAATGGAGATTTAATGGAGATCCAGATGAAATTTATAAGTGGACTGTGACATCAGATAAAGATTATAATTTAGGATATTCAACTGCTTCGTATGTGTTTAAATTTTTATTATTATTTACTATATTTTTATACAAAGTATGACAATTGAGCCAATGGGGGAGAAAATATTTAACTTTTTAATGAGAACAATTTTTTTTTTAGATTAGAACTAACTCCAAATGGCACGGGATTATTTTCCGGTGTAATGGACACAAGGCCTATAAAGGATGGTAAACAAAAAGTCGGTGGTTATTGTAACATGAGAACACGAATAATGAAAAAAGCGTTTCATGTACAAGATGTATTACCATGGTCTGGATTTACTCATCTTGCTATGAGGATCCGTGGTGATGGGCGCACTTATACGCTCAATCTTCACCCCAAAACTACTTTTGATATTATGTGGAATGATCTATTTAATTTTGTATTATATACGAGAGGTGGTCCGTACTGGCAGTATGTAAAGATACCATTTTCAAAATTTTTATTGTCAAGTAAAGGTAGAGTTCAAGATATTCAAGGTCCAGCACCTGTACATAATATGAGTTCCTTTAGTATCACACTTTCTGATCAAGTTCCTGGTCCATTTAGACTAGAAATTGATTATATTGGTATTGAACAAGACGCCGTTTTCGAGGAAGAATCTGCATATGAATTGTATAAACCACCTAATCCATATTATACATAAATAATTTTATAATAGAATAGAGATAAAAGTTATTTATAATAAATAATTAAATCAAATATTTATTTTATTTTCTTTATCAAAAATATACAACAACAATAACAACTTAAATAATTATTACGAAGACGATGATCCATTATTTAATGGTTTTTTCGATAATAATTTATACGTATTTTTAGACATTAAATAACTAATACCACCAGCTACTGTCGTTATTGCTGTAAGATAACATAATCCTTGTAAAATAGGATGGTCTATAAAATGAAACACTGGTGCTGCTAAAGTACCACCAACAAGTGATAATTGAACAGCAGTATTTAATTTGCTTATGAATGTAGGGGCTAGTTGAACTGTTGCATGACTAGGGTCGAAGTACCTCCCTAAAGTTTTCTGCAAAAAAACAGTAAGACAGTTTTATATTTTATTAAGCAATAAAAATTAAAATACCACCAAAGCATTTACGAAAAAAAATTCTTACTGGTGCTGGCAATGATCTATATCGAATATACGATGCAGCGCCAATCAGCAAAACATCACGCATCACCACGAGACACGTCAAAGATAAAGGAATCAATTCAACCCATGTTAATGATAAAAATAGTGTTCCAACTAGTAATTTATCAGCCATAGGGTCCAAAAAGCTACCCAACTTGGACGCTTGGGAACTCCAAGTCCTAGCCACCCAACCATCAACTAAATCAGTGAACCCGGCAAACCCTAAAAGCCACAGTGCGACCTAAAAAAATAATTTTATATTATATGCTATTGCTTGCTTAAAAAAATACTATAGTATAGGAATAAATAAATATATATCGAACATGATAATTATGTGAGTAGACTATTAAATAACTTATATATGGTGTTGTCATTATTCTGCCAATACAAAGGAAATTCGGTATTGTCCAAATATTTTCTCTTTCAATTATTTCTTCCATTTTTGCTTTTGTTGCTCGTATATTTTGGGCTAGTCGCGCTCTAAAAGCATTTCTTTTTGCCTGTCGATTAAGTTTTGCCAGTTTGTAATCATTAAATTTTTTATCGGCATTACAGTAAAGTCTATTATTTAAATTATATAAACATTTATTCCAGTTGTAGAGTTTTATAATCCTGTAAGGTCTTAACCGCAACATCATCATGTAAGTCATGTTGATATTTCTCCTGTTGAAAATATATATTTTTATTAATATAAAGAAGTAATATAAAAATAACTAATTAATTTTCAACTTAATAATATTATTATGTTAAAAAATATAATGATTGAATGTACTTACATTGTTATCACTATTTTTATATGTTATATTATCAGCAGTCAAATGTTTTCTTTTTTGAGTAAGGTTATAATTTTTACATCTATAATTTATTAGGATTTAATTGTTAGCAACCCATATGGACAATTTTAATTCATAGAAATATGAAATACTTAAAAAAAAAAGAAAATATTTTAATCACTCATATTTTTTATCATTAAAAATGTTAAGCTAATCTTATAAATAAAATGTATGTTCTTGCGGTTATTTTTGTACGCCATTGAATCTTATTATTTTTATGCACATGTATAGTTTTGTATACATATATAGATATTGTAGAGTCTCTACACTTCTCCGTTCGCTAACGTTAATTCCTTATCAATTTTCATTAACATGTAGTAGAGGGACTCGTCTATTGTCAAGAGTTCTCTAATTATCTAATATCGTTCCAAAAATTTAAAACACCTAGAGTTGAAGTTATAGAGACTCCACTGAATGTACACAGAGATTTTCTTTATACACATATAATTGTATATAAGGTAAAAGCCCCAATAGATGATCATGTACCAGTATATGATCACTCCATGTATTTGTATACCTATATTTGTGAATATAGATATACAGATACATGGAGTGATCATATACTGGTACGTGATTATCTATTGGGGCTTTTACCTTACTTGTACAGTCGACGCTCTCTGTATTGGACCTCTCTGTATTTGACCGCTCTCTGTATTTGACCACATTCTTCCTCTGTATTTGACGATTTTACACAGCTCTTATGGACAAGGACGAGTCAAATACAGAGAATGGTCCTGTACGGGTGAGTCAAATACAGAGAGCGTTGACTGTATACATAGATTTTTCAAAAGTTGCATCTGATAAAAACTTTATTTTTAAATAAATAATTTTATAGAAGTTATTTAATTTATATAATACAAATTCAACATACATTACTTTTTATTATTGAATATACATTTTTTATTAACAGGCGAGACCAGTGATTGCAGTTTCAATCGGTTTAGCGAAACGAATGGAAATTTTGAAAAAACGTTTTTAGAGAAAATAGATAATTTAATAAACTATTTCATCACAAAGCGTTTTTTTCAAAAATTTCATTCGTTTCGTGAAACCAATCGAAACTGCAATTGATCTGCTGTTGGGAGTGCGACAGAGATAGTTTCGTTGAACTCCGTGAGAGCAAAGCGAGAAAAAGATGGTCTCGCCTGTTAAGAATTTTTATAAAACAGTTTTCGGCTTTTTTTTTTTTTTTTTTAATGAAATAAGTTATTCTGTGTTATAAATTTTAGTAAGAAAAAAAGGATAAAAAAAAAATATATTTGTCCCAAACAACGCAATGACCCTGAAGTTAACGGACAGCAGACAAAATAAAATTTCAGATAGGGATATCTACAAGCGAAATTAAGTTTTTCAAGTTTACCAAATTATAAATTGTTTGTCGTTGACTTACGTACAGGTGACAATAAACGAAATTTTTTTTTTACTAATAAAAAATTTTTTAAATTAAAAATTAAATTTTGGGAAACTCTCACCGTGTTTCCTATCAGTTTATGAATATGAAATTTTCAAATTAAGTTTATTTTTGGATTCTAAAAAGATGATTTCAGTAAGTTTTTTAAATTTTGGCTTAGGGCATTCTGGGACGTATATCTGCGAGTAAAATGATTATTATTAAAAAAAAAAGTCACCTTTTTGTCTTTGAAAAATCTAAAGGTGATATTTTTTTTATTTTAAATTTGATAGGCGGATCGTTAGATATCCTTCATTTTTGATTTTTTTGAAAATTTTGGAGCCGGATATCAAAGTGAAAAATAATCAAAATCGAAATCAAAAAAATGTCATGTTTTAATTTTTCAAGAATCTAAAGATTATTTATCTCGGATTTTTTATTTTCTTATTTATTTATTGAATATCCTTATTTTTTTGTTTTTTTGAAAATTTTGGTCCGGAATATTAAAATCAAAAATGATGAGAAACACAAAAAAAGAAGTTTTTTGTTTTCATTTCTCAAAAATCTGAAGATGATTTTTTTCAGATCTTTATTTTTTTTATTTGTTCATTAAATATTTATATTTTTCAGTTTTTTATATTTATTTTGACAGAGAATATCAGGTGAAGCATAAATTAAAATTTTTTTTTACTCAAGTCAATAAACTTGCCATCTAGATTTAAGAAATTTGAGATATATGATTCACGTTAAACAAAATTACTAAAAAACTAATTCTTTTGTTAGTTATTTTGTGATATATGAATCATTTAATCCTGTAAAAAACATATAATGAAGACAATTCAACTGAAAATAATTAGACATGCCTGAGGTTAATAAGGATCAACGAGTAAGGGAAGTATTGGGGACGTGAAATGATAAGAGTAAAATAAGGAAGAAAAAATTTTTCAGTCTGTATTTCAGAAATTTTTAGTCAAATGTTTGAGACAGCTGATATGTGACCACCTCTGACAGATTTCACAGAAAATCTAATTTAAATTTTTTTAGTCTCATGAAGAATCTTCAAGTTTAAATTGATAAAACTAGGAAAAATTTGGAGTTATTCCGAAAAAACACTTTTTCCGGTTTTCTTTTGTTCGCGATATCTCTTGAACAAATTGACCGATTTTGACTGGCTTGACGGCGATCGACGTAATTTTTTATTGAAAATTTGCACGTGTAAAAAATCGAAAAAAACATTAATGCAAGTTTTATTAACTTTTTTCTTTATAAAAATCTCTCATCATCTGAAAACAATTTACAGATGTCTGCTAATTTCAATACTATAAAAAAATTCTGATTTAATAAAGTTGTACTTTATTTCCTTAAATTTCTCTGTTAAATTAAGCGGGTTATAATAAAATTGCGGGTAAAAACTTGCGCACATTATCCTTTAAAAGGGGGTGACACGCAAGCGTATTACAGATTTAAACCCTTGTGAACACGTCCAGGTGAGCAACAGAGTGCTTTATACCCCCGCCCACGTATTATTTGGCGTATAACCACGTTTGTAATCAAACAAACCTGACAACTGATGTCTGTTAGTGTCGGATAATGTGTTCGTTATCCGATAATGGCTACTTTCCAGCCGTGAAGTAATTTAGTGAAAATAAAGATACCCAACAATAATGATTCTCACCGGATCAGACCATTTCTTATCGGGTAAGTCCACTTTAGTCATCAATTATTTCATACACCTTACTGTCCGTCGATGTAAAACCTTCCATTATATTTTCAAGGTCTTATAACACATATCAAACAATCATTAATTATGTAAACATTAAATAATTACTCATTGACATGTATAATTTTTTTATATATTCGCCGTCCAGAACTAATAGATATCGCTCCATATTTTTTTTAAAGTTATGTATGTATATATATTTAATATTTTATACTGCACTCATACATAAACACTTGGAAGATTCGCGAATGCACATATATGTTACGCAATACATATATAGATTGTTCTTTATTCATACATCCACTCCCTTCAATGACCTCGTTTTAATTCATTGAGCTCTACAAATTATGTTTATGACATGAATAACAATAAAAGAAAATCAATTCCGCTAATTTCTTTTTTTTTTCTATTTTTAAATTAATCATTCAATTATAGATAAAATATTATTAACTATAAAAATTGAATAAATCGTAGGTTCGGTGGGAGTGACTGCTTTTCTTGGAGCAGTAGCCGGTTTCGTTACTCTTCTCTTGGTACTCTTTTTATATCTAACACGAAAATGGACTTTTACACCCGTTTCGCAGACGGTTTTTGGTGGAATCTGTGTACCATTAAATGATACAACTCATTGTTCGGATTTTACAACACCTCCGATTACCAAAAATTTAGGTATTGTATCAACTATTTAAATACTATTATCACAAACACAAATACTTTCTGATAAATCAATTAAAAAATGCCTTTTTTTTTCTAGACAAAATCTTTACATTTTCGGATCCAGAAACAAGTTCTGATTCAGAAGAAGACGCATTCCGCCGATTACAAAACTCTCATTCGACACATCCTCCGAATATTCTCACGATTCAGACTGAAGATGGATCAACTTTTGTTGGTAAGTAATGAACAAATATTAAGATATATTTTATTTAAACTGAAACATATTTAAAAAAAATTTTCTTTATAGATGCTGGTAATACTTCCAATAATTGTAATGAAGAACATCCTTCAGATCAACAAGAGGTATGATTAAAAATGAATATAGTAATTGATTAACGATAATTAACTATATTATTTATTTAATTTCAGTGTGTGGTTGAAGTCGGATCTTCAAATATTTTAATGGAAACACCAGAATCTGATAAAGTTATTGAAGAACTTTGTAGTCCATCGAGCGAAATAGCACCAACACTTGGTGGATTAATTGAAGAAATAGGAAGCTTAGAAGTGGCATTTTTGTATGACGCACCAATGCGAGAAATGACGGTTGGTTAACTGTTTATTGTGAATATGTTCTTAGAAAAATATAATGGATGTTAATTGAGTCAAATTAAATCAATTTCTTCAGGTTCAAGTTCTTCAAGGACGAAATTATCCAGCAGGTATCGGGGGAAGTCAAGTTCGTCTTGTTTTGCTTCCGTCAAAGAAGCAGAGACGTAAAACACGAGTTCGTCAAGGTACATCACCACAATATATGGAAAGTTTTTTATTACCTCGAGTTAATCCTGAAGATGTTAATGCAATGGGCGTAAGGTTGAGAGTTTATCTCTGGGGTGGTAGAATGCGTCGAGAACGACTTTTAGGTGAAGCTAGAGTTTGTTTTGATCAAATCAATCTTCAATTAGAAACCACACTTTGTCTGCCTCTACAGCCTCCACTCTCTTCGCCGGTAATTTAATTTATTAATTTAATATTAATAATTATTATTATCATTATAGCATTCAAGTAAACTGTTTGTAACGATAAAAATTATTGAAATTAATAGGTCCAAGAGTGGGGTACGACTACGAGTTTAACTCGAAGTGACTCAACCGGATCTCAACAGTCTGTACAGTCGTATGCATCTCCAACAATACCTCCTTACGGTAGTAGTATGAAGGGTGGAAGCATAGCTGAAATACTTATCGGTCTTGCTTATAATGGTACTACCGGTCGTCTTTCGGTAGAAATAATAAAGGGCTCACATTTTCGTGGTGGTGGTGGTAATGATACAAAACCACCAGATACATATGTTAAATTAACATTAGTTGACAGTAATAGTCATGAAATGGGTCGATGTAAAACTGGACTGAGACGAGCACAACCAAATCCACTTTACAAGGAAACTTTTATATTTCAGGTTGCTTTGTTTCAGCTAGGGGATGTTACACTTTTTGTATCAGTATATAATCGCCGTCGTTCAGCGATGGGTAAAAAAGGCCGTGAAATGATTGGTTGGCTTTGTCTTGGATTAAACAGTTCTGGGCCTGAAGAGTTACAGCATTGGAATGAAATGCGGATTGCAAGGCAACCAACTCAAGTGCAACGTTGGCACTCACTTTTACGTCCATAAATTTCTCTAAAATTTGGCAATTTATGGATAAATTTATTTAACTGGAAATAGTCATTCCAGGTGTGACGATTGATTATTCGTCTGATTGTTACGAAATTCGTCGATATTACGATGAAGAAAATGATGATAGAGTTCTAAAACGGTGAGTTTTAGAAACTAAAATATTGTTTGCGATATAATATCTTTATGCAGAATTTTTTACTGCCCAAAAAAGTCTTGGAGTTAATAAATTTAAATTGTCGTGAACTTTTTAATGAAGAATATATCGTGACTTTTTGTGTCAATAAAATATTTTGGCTGTGGGCAGCATTAGAGTTTTAACAATTTGTCATAAAATGACATAATTATTTGTTTTTAAAAAGTCGGCAAAGGCAACAAATAAACTTTTTATCATGTGAATAATATTATATTATGAATTGTAAAAAGATAAATTCACTCGCCAAATTGAATTTAATTCATAATAGCACAAATACTACTATCTTTTTTCTCATTTTCTATCCATTTGTGCCTGATGCCAATAACAATTTTCACTTTTTCAATTTTACTTTTTGTGCCTTTGATCCTCTGATAAATGCTTGTTCATTGTGATTTTAATTCAGCACAATATCACAACATTCAATCATTGAGAAATAAAAAAGTACAGTTGTTTCAGTATTAATTTAATAATATTTATTGATCTGAATTTCTGCTTCGAGAAGAAGTAAAATTCGAAAAAAAAAAAAAATAATAATAAACATATTTTGAAACGTGCTAATTGCAGTACGTTGCAATTTAGTACATAACACTCAACGACGCACAATTCACATCTTGCACCTCATAAATGCAGATTGTGATACTATTTGGCTACAGTTATATGAAACATTTAATCTTGAGAAATGATTAATCAATGACATATTCAGAGCAGAAAAATAAGTAAATTAATAAGAAAATAATAATAATAATAATTTATATAATAATTCGAATTGTAATAATAATCTTAATTATAATGATAATGATAATAATATTGATTAAAATGATAATTTTAATAAAACTAATAATAATACTAATAATAATGATAATATTAAATGTATTGGAAAATAGTATGATATCACGGTAATGTATTGCCAGAAACAAGAAACGAATGCTGTGAAAATTTCAGTAATTACAAATTCATAAATATTAAAAATTATATATTTATTATTTACCAAAATTTAGAATAAATTAATTATCATATTGTTGTTTTATTTCTTTCGATATTTAGTAAATAACATTGATAAAAACGTTCAGAAACATTGCCTGATTACTAAAAATCGAAATAAACCATTCAATTGATGAAATAATTAAAAATGCCCTCGCAAATTAGTAATATTAGTCAACAAGAAATGAATTGTCTACATTTTTACTAAAAATAAATGTGATTAAATAACGTAATTTATCTAAAGGTAATATTGCTAAGAACAATTTCGAATATTAGGATCTCAATTAGATCCTCGTATTTTAATTATAAGTGTAAAGATGATCTATTTCTAACTAATTTAATCGCAAATTTTTTTAAACCCACACTTAAAAATATTAATTCCATTATTATTAATTATTTCTCTATTGTCAGATAGAGTTTTTTTGTCAATCTTTTGTTGTTAAATAGGTACGATGATAACGAAAAAAAAAAAAAAAATTATAAAAGTTTGAAGAGCCAATCATATCGATTGTTGTTGGTTAAATATGTTAATGGAACAATGTTGGATTTTTGTCCACGTTTTTTCTAAAGCACTCTTTCAATGTTATTTAATTGAAATTTGTCTACTGCACAAAATAAAACAAACATAAAACTACCGTAATCAATGTTATTATTAACTAATTAATATTACATTTGTCGCATTTTGTAAACAAAAAAAATGTATTTCGGTATTGCAAAAATGAATAAATCTACGATAGTTAATCCCATAAATTAGCATTAAAAATCATGTTGAGTATTTTTTACCAATTTGTCTTTTGAATTATGGAAACGTTTGGTGACATACACCATAGCGTAACTAATAATGGTAAGTTATAGTCCGTGTAGAAACTCATTACAGTGTAGTCGCAATAACTTTGACTTCACTGCTTAATCAAAGATTTCTAGAATCAGGATTAAAAAATCCATGGCAGAGGACGACCTATTCCAGAGCTTTTTTTTTTTATAAAAAATGGCAGAAAATTTATTTTAAAGAACAAAAAAGTTGAAAAACACCAACATTTGATCGAAAGTCAGAATAAGTTAAAACTTCAATTGGAAAACTTGAATGTTAGATAAACAACGTTCATCAAAATAAATTTTGCATTGATTATTTTATCGCAATTAATGAATGACGATAATTTAGTATACACTTTTTTTTATTGAATAAAAAATCATACTTATAAAACATATTTTTCTAGCAGTTCTTGTTTTTTCCTGTTTATTATTGCTTCTTTAATTTCTTCTTGACTAGGTATTGAGCGTTGCGCAGTTATTTCTATTTCATTTTCTTCATCATCTTTACTTTCATGATAAACCCAACTACTGATCTTAACATCACGCTTACTGGACTCAGTTTCGCGCTCTAATGGTTCAAGAATTCCATCATCATCGTCTCTGTATCCATAGTAGTCAGCGTCAATGTCCTTCATTAATTCAGCTCGTGTTTTTTTAGGGGGTGCTGGTGGTTCTTGTTCGAATAATTCTCGTACTCCTGGTAACTCTTTGGCTGCTCCAAAATACTTGTACCCACGATTTCCAGGTACCTGAGTGATTTTAATTTTTATTAATTACTGTTTAGAGTACATACGAATTAAAGAAAAAATAAATAAATAATTACTTCACGTCCTTCATGATCTAGCATGCGTGGTCCAACTCTGGAATAATCTGGACCTCCAAGTTCTTTGATTTGCGCTTCCCAATGTTTTTTTTCTCTTAACAATTTGTTTATTTCATCATTAAGATCACGAATTCGAAATTCACCAAGACCAGCATTTTGAATTTGTGCAACTTTTTTGGCAACTTCTCGAATTATTTGTAATCTCCATTTTTCTGCCTTCCTTAAATCCCGACATTCAGATGCTAAGTAAGGCCTTCGCTCTGGTTCCTTTTTAAATCCATCTGTATTTTGTGCTGCTCTCCAACGAGCTAATGTTGTCATAGCCTTTTCAGCATTACGAGCCTAAAAATGAAAAAATATTTAGAAATCATTCATTTATCAATTTATCACAAAGGAAAATTAGCAAGTGCCAATGAGGCAGAGCAAGTTATACTAGCTATAGTTCACTTTTTTTAAAATGAACCTCAGAAATTTTTTCAGAGTGGTGCATGATTATATTTTAAGCACTCATTTATCAAGAATAGTGAAAAAATATCATCTCCAACAATTCATATACTTGAAAAAAAAAAAATAAATAAATATCAATAAAACAATGCACATAAGGATCTTCAAGTTCTTCATTTATGACATCAAATTTCATTACATCACTAAGTAATTAGTGTAATAAGAAAAATTGATAATTAAAATTTAGCTTCAAAATTTATTAATCCCGGTTATGTGAATTAAAAATTTATTTTCCATTTAAAATGACTATATCAATATTTATTTTTTTCATTTTTAATTTTGAAAACAAAAATGAAAAATATTTTTCTGAAAAAATTTTTAATCTTGTTTTTATATCATGAAAATTAATATTTTAGTTAAAATTACTTACCATGATTATTTATCTTGTTAATATTATTTATAACCTATAAATACAAATTGTTACGTTTACTGTCGTTGTTATTGTAATTTGTTTACGATTAATGAATAAAGACAGTCAAGCCGGCATCTTTTCTTGGGATTTATTTGGATACATGCGCGCTCATTGTTCATAACTTGAACTAAAAGTTCTCGTTTTATTTTTTTATACCAACAGTTGAAAAGTTAGAAATTGACAGAAATTTGAAAGCAAAAATTACGGAGTAAATAATAATGAAATCAACTAACTTTTGATGAAAATTTTTACTGATGCTTTTTTATATGGATAGATTAATTGAAATATTATTATGAGCTTCAGCAAATCTCATTACAATAATTTGGTAAAAAGCATTAAAACCATGACCGGTGAATTTTGTGCTTACTTGTAATTGTAAGCGTAGTGTGTCACTTTATTCGTATAGGATTTAAAAGATCCTTTCCAAGACAGCGCCTCATAGTTTCGTTTCCATATACCGACATCACCACATGGTATATTTTTAATATAATATAATTATTACTCCAAAGTAAATTTAACTCCTAACCTGTAGTATTTAATTTAAATATTTAGTTTTGATGAAGTATTATGGCCGGCACTTATAAAAATTATTTGAAACTACTGGAAGCTTGGCCTGTAGATAAGTATAAACCTGGAAGGTAATTTTTTTACAATATTGTGCAATAATATTTTTCAATGATGAAGTTTTATTTATGAATTACGATTTATTTTTGATATTACAAAATCAAAAATAGCAAAGGTTCAAAAATTATTGTAATGATTTCAAAATTTAAAAAATTATTGAAATTCATTTTTTTTTTATTCATATTAAAATCGTGCATCTGCTATTTTTATTGTTACTGTATTGTGCTAATATTTATTTTAATTTTCAGAGATTTGGGGGAGTACATTAGAGATCGAATAAAATTAGAATTTTCTACTAATAAAGTACGAAGTCAAGCTGAAAAAGAAGAGTGTGATCGTAACTACGTAAGTCTTAAAAAAATATCATCAAATCATTACGCAAAGTTATATCCTCGAAAGCTTAATAGTTCAGGAACTGGTTTAAGTTACGAACAGTGTAGTTGCATTCTAAGCCCTGAAATATTAGAGAATTACCAGAGACAAAAACGTAATTTTTTTCAAAGAATATTAGACTATGCTGCAAAACCTGATGATAAAAATGAACCAAATAATACTAAATAAATTACCTTTAAAACTGGGTGTAAAGTATTTTACTCAAATTGCTGCAGAACTATCAGAAAAAGTATATACTCGACCTCACAAACCCGTTATGGTTAATGAAGTGATTAAATATTTAAAGCCTTCAGCTGGTGAGACATTTGTTGATATGACTTTCGGTGCAGGTGGCCATTCAACTCGAATTATTGAATTTGCACCAAATATTAAAATTTATGCGTTAGATAGAGATCCGGTTGCTCATAACTATGCTAAGATTATGGCAGAAAAATATCCTGGACAAGTTATACCATTACTTGGAAGATTTTCAGAGTTACCAGCATTATTGAAAGAACAAAGAGTTTTGCCAAATAGCATTGATGGTTTTATTTTTGATTTTGGCTGCTCTTCTATGCAGTTTGATGTTGCAGAGCGGGGTTTTGCTTTGTCAAAGGATGGACCTCTTGATATGCGAATGGATGGATTTCGATGTCCAGATGAGCCGACTGCCGCTGATGTATTAGAAAGATGTACTGAACAAGATTTAGCTCGCATAATAAAGTATTACGGTGAAGAAAAACAATATAAAAAAATAGCTCGTGCTCTTATTGAAGCAAGATACATGTTTAAAAGCTTGAAAACAACTAAAGAGCTTGCACGTTTAGTGGAGTCTGTTCTTGATAAAGATTTTCGAACTGATAGACTTGGTAGATTTGCTCACTCGGCTACTAAAGTGTTCCAAGCATTACGAATATTTGTTAATAATGAATTAAATGAAATAAATTATGCAATATTAATTGCTGAAAAATATTTAAAAATCAATGGACGTCTTATTACAATATCTTTTCATTCACTTGAAGATACTGTTGTAAAACGTCATTTGTCGGGTAATATAACTGATAATGCTGCTAATACTTCATCAATGAGATTCCAAAATTATGGAAAAACTTTTTCTCACAGTCAAGTTGTGGATATGACTGAATCGCCTTGGAGAATGTTTCATAAACATGTTATACTTCCTAGTGATGAAGAAATTGATGAGAATCCTCGATCTCGGTCGGCTAAATTTCGAGCAATAGCGAAAGTTAAATAACTTAATGTTAATTGTCATCTATTGTAGATATTGTAATAAAATTAATAACATTGTTTGATATTTCAAAATATTTTTTCTTTTTATTATCAACATTATAAACTGTCTTTTATAAAATTATAAATTGTGAAAAAATATAGATTTAATCATCATTATTCTATAGAGGAAGAACAAGTGATAGTTTTTTTGGATGGAGGATATTTAAAATAATCCTTCAATTTCATCTGTTTCATTATTCCAATCCATATCATAAATTGCTGGTCTTGTTGCTAAACCAGGCATCATCATAATCTACAAAAAAAAGTTAAGTATTAAAAATATATTCTTATTTATTAATAAATAATAATTTAAATTATAATTTACCTCTCCCACCATAGGTACAACGAAACCTGCTCCAACGGATACAAATATATCATTAATTTCAAGTGGGAATCCTCGAGGTGCATTTTTAATCGCTGGATCACCAGTTAATGAGTTAGAAGTTTTAGCCATACACAATGGATATTTGCTGTATCCTAATTCATTGTATCGTGCTATTTTGTTTTTAACTTTATCAGCTAAAATGATTTCACCAGCGCCATACATCTTAGTAGCAATTATTTTAATTTTTTCTTCAATGCTGATGTCTAAATTGTAGAGAAGTTTGAAATTACTGGGTTGTTTAACTGCTTGAATAACAGCGTCGGCTAGATCCAATGCTCCTTCTCCACCTTTAGCCCAGTGAGTACAAATTACAGCTTGCAAAGCACCATTTTTGAGAGCTGCTTCTTTAACAAGATTTAATTCTGCTGGAGTATCGGTGGCATGGACATTTATAGCTACAATAACAGGTACGCCAAATTGATTTCCGTTTTCAATATGTTTAATCAGATTTGGTAAGCCCTTTTCAACGAGATCAAGATGCTCTTCTAAATACTCTTTTTGTAAAGGTGCTCCAGGAGTGACAGTTGGACCACCACCGTGCATTTTTAAAGCTCTTACAGTTGTTACCAGAACAACTGCATAAGGTACATGGCCTGAAGTACGACATTTAATGTCAAAGAATTTTTCCATACCGATGTCAGAACCAAAGCCAGCTTCCGTTACAACAATACCATCAGCTCCAACAAGTTTTAGAGCGAGTTTATCCGCAATAATAGATGAACATCCATGGGCAATATTTGCGAATGGTCCTGCGTGTACCAAAATTGGAGTACCTTCCAAACTTTGCATCAAGTTTGGTTCTATTGCGTCTTTTAAAAGAACGGCCATAGCTCCAGTCATACCCTGTTAAATGTTTTAATTGTAATGATTTAAATAGCTAAAAAACTAATGCATAAATTAAAAGTAAAAGCTTACAAAATCTTCGGCAGTTAATGGTTCTCCACTTTTTGAAAATGCAACAACAATATTACCGAGTCTTTTTTTCATGTCTTCTATATCAGTAGCTAGTGCAAGAATAGCCATAATTTCTGATCCAACAGATATGCGGAATGATGTTTCTCTAGTAATACCTTTTTCGGTTGGACTTTTACCAATGGTAATTTGTCGCAAAAATCTATCGTTCAAATCCATGACTAAAATAAAATAAATTTCATAAAGTTTTATTTTAATTATTATATGTAATTTAAATTTAAATAATTATTTATTACAGTACCTCTGGGCCAAATAATTCTTTCGGGGTTGATATCCAATCGAGAAAATTTAGTAATTTCGTCTTCAGTTAATGAATTTGGATCAGTCTTATTGATTCCAAGCTTTTCAAGTCTTCTCAATTGAATTTTAGAGAATGTTCTCACTCCTTTGACAGTAGGTACAAGTCTATTATAGAGCGCTTTGTCTGTTTGAGTAAATTCGTGGAAATATCGTGCATCAATTTGTGCAGCAAGAAGGTTATGAGCTGTTGATACAGCATGAATGTCACCAGTCAGGTGTAAATTAAATTCTTCCATAGGAATAACTTGCGCGTAACCACCACCAGCAGCTCCACCTTTGACACCAAACGTTGGACCCATACTTGGCTGTCTGAGAGTTGCAATTGAATTTTTATTGCGATGAGCTGTCAAAGCTTGAACTAATCCCAGAGTTGTTGTGCTTTTACCTTCGCCAAATGGTGTTGGAGTAATACCAGCGACAACTATTAATTTTCCATCTTTCTGATGTTTCAAACGGTTCAATAGATTTAAACTTACTTTGGCTTTTTTTGAACCATAAGGAATGATTTCATCCGGAGTAATACCAATTTCATTGGCTAAATAAGCAATTGGTTTGGGTTCTTGACTTCTAGAAATTATAATATCACTCGGGACAGGATTTTGAATTTTTAATGGCAAGGAACGAATATTCCACGTAGTATTGATGAGTTTTTCAGCTGATCGTTTTGCTGATATCACTGTATTTTTCATTAACATTGCTACAGTCATTGGACCAACACCACCTGGAACTGGAGTAATGTATGAAGCAACTTTAGCTGCTTCTGCATATTCAACATCACCAACCAGCCGTTGTCCCGACTTTTTAGTAGCGTCTAGAAAAATAATTATAAATTATAATAATTATGTTGATAATATTGTTTAATTTATTAAAAAAAAAAAAATTACCTGGGATAGAATTAATTCCACAATCAATAACAACTGCTCCAGGTTTTATCCAAGAACCTTTCACCATTTCAGGTTGGCCAATACCTACGACAAGAATATCAGCTTGGGATACCTAAACATTAAAAATAATTATTGTTTACAATTTAGTTAATTTTATAAATATGTGTAATAATAATAATAATAATAATAATAATAATAATAATTTTTATTTAAACTTACAACTGATGGTAAATTTTTAGTTTTAGAGTGACAGACGGTTACAGTAGCATTATGCCATTTCAACAACTCTGCTACAGGCGTACCTACAATTTTACTTCTACCCAAAACGACAGCATTTGTTCCAGCAATAATAACTCCACTCCTTAATATTAAAAATATTATTATTTTTAGTATAATATTTAATGAATTATCAAAAAAAAAAATAAATAAATAAATATAATGTATTTACTTTTTTATAAGCTCAATGCAACCATTCGGAGTACAAGGTATAAATCCAGACATATTTCCAATAGCTACTCTGCCTTCATTTATGGTGTTAAGTCTGCCAAACATTATTGTCGTTGTTAAAAATAGTTAAGTTTTAAACTAAAAATATTATTAAAATTTTATTGAAAGTAAATTTTCTTACCCATCAACATCTTTTTCAGGTACTACAGCGTCAGTGATCAAATCAGAATTTATTTTATTGACACTATCAAGTGGCATTTGTACAATAATACCATGAGTTTGGGGATCATTGTTTAATTTACGAAGTTTACTTATAAGTTCCATTTCAGTAGTGGTGTTGGGAAGCTGGACATGAGTAGCGTTGATTCCAATTTCAGAAGCAGCTTTTATTTTCATACGAATGTAGACATTTGAATCTTCTCGGCCACCAACTTGAACAATTGTTAATCCCGGTGAAAAATCTGGCAGTTTTGACTTTATGTTCATTACATCTTTCGCTAATGACTCGCGAATTTCTCTGAAAATTATTTATTTTATAAATTTTATTTACAAAATAATAATAAAAAATAATTAGATTGCTAAAAGTTTGATTAATTTGGTCAAGAATTCACATTCAAGGTGAGAATATGATGCAATTATTTATAATTAAGGATTGTTAGTTTAATTGTAATATAATTAATTATTAATTGTAATGATGAATGATAAAATATTATTTTTTGTGTTTAGTATATTATTTTAAGTCACTAAAATCTTATTGAAAAAAAATAAGAACTTACTTGGCGAGATTAGTGCCAGAGAGTACAATACCACGTGCGTTGACTGCCATTCCTCTGTTGAAAAATCTACAAGTATGATTGATTAATTGCAATGTATTTTAATAAACTTTGCCAATAATTTACTCGTCACAAATAATGTAATTACGTAGTATCAAAGAGCATAAATGTATTATATTTAATATAGTTGTCACGTGAGTTACAGCGGTCGAATAATGGAATTGAGTTAGTGACAAGACCGGTTTACTATGTATGTATATTTAATCTACATGGAGGTTATATAGAATACTATGTCACATATGAGATCTCACATACGTATATCTAGGTGATGAAAGTATGCGTGAATTCTGGAGCGGGTCGTATTAAATCTATTAGAGGTATATTATGTTCAATAAGGTAAAAGCCCCAATAGATGATCATGTACCAGTATATGATCACTCCATGCATTTGTATACCTATATTTGTGAATATAGATATACAAATACATGAAGTGATCATATACTGGTACGTGATCATCTATTGGGGCTTTTACCTTACTTATACTCTAATACATTGGTTTACATCAAGTCAGATCTAGATTAAGATAGTGAAAATATCTGTTTTATTTTCTATCCGTTTATTTTTCTTCTTTATAAAAAAATTAAAATGATAAACATATTCAAGAGTTATATTTACACACTTCTAATAAAAATTTTCCATTCACTGAAAAAATAATGGTCTTGGAATTTTTCGGTTTAACAAATTCTAGTCAAAAGTTAAAAATATTTAATTAACTGAAAAATGTATATTATTTTAATTTTAATTGTAAGCTGTATTTTTTTTTTGTGAAAAATTGTATACGTTTAAAATCAAATCGTTGCAATTAAAAGACATCTGATAATTTTTAAGATTTTCCTTAAAAAATGAAGAAGAAGTTTAATAGAGAATTCCACTTGTAAAAATGTTAAAACATTATTAATACGTTTTATTTTAAATATTTTCTTAGTAGTAATTTTTTTGCTAAGAAAAAAATAAAAAATTTTATAACAAAGTGTTAATGTTATGGTTTTATCATAAAATCCGGTTTTTACTTTTTTAGAAATTTAAAGTATATAATTACTGATCATTCTATTGTAATTATCTAATTATTCTTTGTTTTCAGACAAAAATACAATTACCTTCTGAAAGTAATTTTTTTACTTAACACAAGTAAATTATTTTTGACATATTAAAAAAAAAATGATTTTATTTAAAGTTTTTTACTTAAACCGCTATAAAATTAAAATAATAAATATTATTAAACTAAATCCTTTAGATGCAATTGACATTTTGCCTCAATTTAAAATTCAATTTAATTATTGACTTATTTTATAGTTATTATCAACGTTAACTCAATATTTAATGATTGCTTTAATAGACCATAACTGATATTTAAGTTTCTAAGCTACTAAAACGGAAACTATTATTCAGGGTATTAATATTTATTTCAAAGATTTAATGTAATTTACAAAATTATAAAGTATATATTACTACTTATTAATATTTTTAAATAGTTAAATTTATAAATGACCGATCAGGTCACAATAATTATTTATTGATTTATTTATTTAATTGACGAATTAAAATAAATTCTTACTTGCAAACTTTCAGTATTCGTGAAGTCATATAATAATTTTATTAAATAATAAGTTAGTGGTTACTGAGATGTGATGTATGTATTTCGAATTGTTGACTGAGATTGAAAAAAAAATATTTTCATAAAAAACATAACTCATTTATGTTTATTATTTCTCAAAAGGTTGTGTAACCTATAATCACAGTATGATAAACTTTGAACTAATTGATGGCTAAAATTAATCTTACACTATTTCATTTTTTTTTCTTGTCCATTGATAACAATTATGTTTATTTTTCAATGTGAGTTAATTTCAACATTATTAATAAACTCCCGAGACGATTTAGTAGAATAGATATTTTTAACCGTTTTATTTATATATGAAATCGATATTTTAATGAATTAATAGCGAGCCTATAATAATTAAAAAATAGATAAAGTCATGCATTAAAATTTTCAGTTATAATAAATATTTGTCGATATGGTAATATTGTACTGAATTCATACTATTATAATAGAAATAAGAATTAATTCAAAAAAAGGTTAATGAAAAGTTTTTTGCTGTATACTGTTAATAAAAATGAAAAGTTTTAGTTTTTATTGTTTTTTTATTAATTTCATTTTTATAAAATTAGTTCTTTTATAGAAATTTTAGAAATAAAAATGTTTTTTGTTCTTTTTTCAAATAAATTTTGGTGGCATATGAATTAAAAAATATTTTTTACATCATTTGGAAATTTGAACAAATAGTAATTGGAAAAATAATGAAATTTTTAAAAACACGTTCTCACTTAAGATTGATTGAACACTATATGAAATCAATTATTAAGTCAAATCGTGATTTTGGATTCAAAGTGGAAATCCTCATTATGAAAACATTCTACCCAAATAAAGCGTTTTATTAACTAGCTCAATCATTCGTATTAAAAGTAATAATTATTTCGTACCTCCGTAATATATTATACGTAATATCGAATAAATGAAAGTCTGTATTGATTAGAGTAACTTTAATTAATTAATGATATTAACATATTTAAAATCTATATATTTCGAAGCAAAGTTTAACTATCCTTTGGCTCGTCTTGAAATTAGTATATATTCTCTAGTATATAGTGTATAAAAGCTTGTAGACTTCTTGTTACTTGACTAGTTAATTAATTCTAGTGATTTAAGATGACAACGCTCCTATGAATTTACAGATTGAAATAGTAAATACTCGAGAGAGATAAAGCAAGAGATTGGAGTTTCCTTTCACTAAATTGGTGGCTCTTATGAAATTGCAGAGAGAGAAAGAGAAACTTGGTCAATCAGACCTTAAGACGTGTTCTTAAAGGGATCATTAAAATCCAATATAGCCGATTAAGTAAATTTTTTTTGTACATGTATTTATAATCAAGTTCATTTTATTATTTTGTAACATTAAAAATTTTTATTATACAAACACAGAAAAAAAAAGTTAATTTAAATCAAGAAAATAATTTTGAAGAATTTTGTGGTCTTGATTTGAGTAGAACAATTTTGAAACTAACAAATTTTTCTTGGTTAAACTAAATTTTACTCGATTTAAGGATTTTCTTTATGCTTTAAGACAATAAAAATCTTCAAAATTCTTTTCTTGATCCAAGAATTCTTCTCTTGATTCAAGTTCATTTTTTTTTTAGTGTAGAAAATAGTTTTCAATTTTTTCAAGTAAAGTTTATTTCTTGAGTATTGTGTATAAAAATGATCTAGAACTCAACGTCCAGAAAAGAGGAAAATGAAAAAACATCATTTTTTTTTTTTTTTTTTTTTTTTTTTTTTTTTTTTTTTTTTTCAATAAAATAAGACTATTAATATTAATTGTAATACTTTTATACTACTTTATATAGGAGGATCTCTATTCATGTAATTTCTAGAAACTAAGATAGTTTAGGTAGCCTTAGTATTTCGAGTTGCCAAGATAGTTAAAGCTTAAAGGGTTACGCGAAGTAACAAAATCTTTGGGGGATAACTGGGGTCGCGGATGATCGAGGGCGGAGAAAACGGAGATTCGACATCGACCAACAGGGTATTAGGAGAACACCCTATCCGAATTTCCGTGAGCTAACTACTTCGAATGTCTACGGAATTCCGTCTTGGTATGGTCTTAAGCACTAAACTTTTCGGCGGTCAATTGAATGAAAAATATGTTTCTTTCATAATAATTCAAGTAGTTGGTGTTTTGTGAATAACTTTTTTTTTAATTACATCTACATAAAAAATTATTCATTTTTAATGAAAGCAAAGTCGTTTTTAATGCACTTTTTTAATAGATGGAAAAACTATCTTCAAGAAAAATGAACTAAAATAATTTATTTTCTTAGTACACGAATTTATTTTCTTAGTTTAAAAACTGCGGAATCCATTCTGATCGATAATTATTGTGACTTAACCGAAATTAAAAAATATATTATTTTTGATCGGTAAGATCTAATTCTTCAATAAAGAACAATTTTTTTTAACTAAAAATAATCTCATTTTCTTTTAAAAAAAATTTTAGAATGTGATTTTAGCTTGAAAAAATTTCGAAAACTATTTGAATTTTTTTTTTTCGATTCAAATAGTTTTTTTTGGTTGTTTAAAAAAAAATAATCTAAACAATACTTACTTTTAAAAGATTCAATTGATTAAATAATCTTTTTAAGGTTTCTAAAAACAAATGAAATTTTTACGATAATTACTTAGAAATTACTGAGTTTATTAATTTAGCAACTCAATCAGTCTCAAATTGCGATAAACTCTTGAGAATACTGTTTATCTCATTCAGAAGTTTAATTATCATTCATTAAAAATTAAAAGTAAAACGGTTTTTTTTAAACTCAAGTTTGTTTCATTAAATTTTTCTTATTGTTATGAAAGTTTTTGAAATTGGTTGATTATTTTTAGCGTTATAGTAAACAAATGTTTAACTAAAAAATTTTTTAATTCTGATGAATCTAACTAACATTGAACTGCAAAATTATTATTATTTATTATGTACGATTAATTAAAAGTTTATCATATAGAGTAGGTATAATGTGAGCGTAATACTCAAAAGATCTAGTAATTATTCTTAATCTGATTGTGTTAACTAAACTTCTGTGAAATGAAATGACCGTATTAATAACATTATCCAACGTTTTCGATCATCTTCCAAGAAATTAATGGGCATCTGGCACTCCCTCGTATCTAGACGATATCACGAAGGGCTTACCCTGGACATGGACAAAGATTTGCGCGAGAAATTGAAGTGGATGAGAACATACAAAATGTCGAGATTGGACGCCGGCAATAAATAGATGATTGAAGCCGCCCGTTGTGACGACGGAAGGGATATGAAATTAATACGAGGCTATCGAAATTTAGGGGGTGGTGTTTCTCACTAGCATACGCTATAGAGTCTCGACCTCTTTGCTTACTAAAGATATTTCTGGAATCCTTAGGCCGACCAACCGGAAAGACCCCTTCCACCCGAATATTAGGGAAATTGGATGGGGTCTTCGTGTTTGCTGGATAATATCCAATAAGTAACTTATCGGTAATAATCATAATACCGATATTTTACACTTTGGATTACAGAAATCACCTAATAATTATCATATTTTATATTTAATTACACTTGATAAATATAATTCTATTGTAACTATGTATTAATTACAAATAAATTTTATTTTTTCATCAATAAAAAAAATTTTTTTGAAATTAAAAAAAAATAATAACTTTTATGAATTTATATCTTTTATAGATTTACTTTAAGATGAAAAAATATGATTGGTCCAAAAGTCCTTGTTAAGAGGGTAAGAAGATTGTATAAGGGGACTGTATGTTTGGTAGTAAACTCAAACTGCCTCTAGGGTAGAAACAAGAAAGATAACTTTATTCGAGTGAGTAAGATGAAGTCAGGGGTTGATTGGGTGACCAACTTATCTACCCCATGCAATCTCGATGTCTGATTTTCATGACATTTTTTATATTTGTATTTTCAATGTGCGACTGTTGGTTTATAGGTAATAAAATTATATTGAATAATATTATTATTTATTTAAATTATAAATCAATAATATAAATTAAAAAAATACTTTTTATATTTTTGAAAATAATACTATCTAATGACGGACAGTAAAAATGATGAATGTAAAATAATTATTAATCACAATAATCACATACGGAAATTTCCACGTATATTTTATAAGCAATTTCGAATAATTATTTTGTTGACCAGATATATAAAATTGTCTAGAATTTGTTAGCGTTGCTTGTCCGACTCAAATTATTATGTCAAGTTTTTCTTTATTTCTCTACCGTTAGACGCAATCAGTGGTATTAAATCGTGGAAAAAGGTTGGAGGCACTCAAAGGGGTAAATTAAGATTAATAAACTCTTATTATACTTGAAATCAACTGTCTCTGTGATGACTTATTCTATAAACAAATTTTTATATTACTAAAATTCAAATAAAGATAATTTGCTAAAATTATATAATTATAGTTAATGCTAAAAAAATGATTAGTTTGAATGTGACTTTAAGTGTGCTTGAGTTGAACATGATTCACAGCTAAAAATGATGATCATAGTATCCTTAAATGCAAAAGGGTGGTCGTGAAAAGGAAAGTTTAGGGTGGTACAAGCCATTTAGGAGCCTTATTGGTCCACGAAGTCTTACGTACAGCGATATTGAGTTATGCCCATAACGAACGTCTCGTCCTTAGAGCATTCGGGAATCCTCTCGGACTTTGCGGTGGCTTTGACGTTCTAAAACCTTTCTAGAAACTTGGGTGAAGAGGGTAGATACCCTTCAAAGACCGTAATTAATATTTTTCTTGAAGTGAGATTTTTTAATTATTTTAATTTTTTTATTGGTATTTTAAATTACATTATATGTTTGTCACCATAATATAATTTCAAAAACTCATTTATGTTTAATTTTTTAATATTATTTCAGTTAGTCTACTACACAAGTACACATTTATTTTATAAATTTTTTTTGACTTATATTAAATATTGATTTCGTAATTACTACTATTATTATAATTTCAATACTTAAGTCATTGGAATAATTATTTTGCCGAAAAAGAAAAAATACTTGATAATTCTTAGATGATATCGTCTAATAGTTTCGGAAGTGACTCAGTGTTTGAGAAAGGGTTTAAAGGTCGAATGAAGTCCTCTCAATCACGATGAGCCCCTCTCCCGGCAATAAGTCGATCGTTGGACGGGAGTAAGTTGATGGTACATAGAGACTGCATGTACATAGAATCCTTCTTCCTCATTCTATTCCTTACTCTTTCCTTCCGCAGGAGGCCCAGAATAACCTTAGTTACTCTGTTATACTGTTAGGTTACTGAAACTATAGTATACCTAAAGTATGAAACTCTCTGTTCCTATGAGAGTCCTAGGTAATCACTGAACTTCGTTGTTCCCCGAGGAACACATCCCTCCAACCTCGTGCACTCTCTTATCCTCATCCTTTTCTTTCTCTTTAAAACTTTCTTCTTCTTCTTCCTTTATACATGATGTAACTTTACTCCTATGGGGGGTTATAGAATTACTGCACATGCTCTGCATTACTGTACAGTCATCAATTTTATTGATATATGTATATTAATAAGATTTTTTACAACACAAATTTTTTTCATAGGAAGAATTTAAAAAAATATTCGAATATTTGGCAATAAGCTACAAAAAAAATATTTCGTGTTCATCTCAGATTTTAAAAATCGTAAAAAATTGAATTTGTTAGTTTTTTGTCATTTTTATTGATACTTAAAATTTTCTATATTAAAAATTAAAAATATAATTTCTAACAAAAACAAGATTAAAAGTAAATAATAAATTCATTTATTAATTATAAATTCATGAATTATTTATTAATTTATTATTTTATAAAAGTTATTCATTTTTAACTATTCTGGCAATTTTTTTTGAACGATTCCTGAAAGTATTTAATCATGCACTGAAAAAAAAATTAACTTGATTCCAGAGAATAATTCTTGAACTAAGAATATAATTTTGAAGAGGGTAATTATCTTGAATCAAGACGAAAAATTCTTGAATCAAGTAAAATTTCCTTAAATCAAGAATTTTTCTATTCAAATCAAGAATATCAAGTTCTTCAAAATTATATACTTGATTCAAGAACATTTCTTTTTTCTGTTTTGTTTTTTCTGTTTGTCGGAATCTTTTTTTGTGATCTAGAAATCATCTCGGATAGATTTTACGAAATTCCTCCCCCATAGAGGAGTTCGAGGGTGTTAATTGTAAAAAAGTTCATATTCTTTAAATATGCTTCCTACAGACATAAAATTATAGACACATAATGATAGGAACATTTTTTTTATCACGTAGACATAAATTAATAATCGATTTTACGAAATTCTGTTTTTACAGAAGATTGCGGAGGCGTACATAAATAAAATTTTGTCGTACGATATCCTTAGAACAAATTAACGGATTAATAGGGTAAGGGACATGGCGTTCGAAAGTATGCATTATCGGACGTTTGAAGCTCAAGAACAACGGGAAGTTCCAGGGAAGTTCAACCGATTTAAATATTTTTATTTTTTAATAATTAGATATCTGCTAAAAATTAATTTCGTGATAATTGACTTCACATACAAGTTGTATCAAAGTGGTGAGTAGAATAAAAAAAATATTGTTGTTTATAAACTAGGACTTCTTTTGAGACATGAAATTCAGGACAGGTCTATTAAGCTTCAATAACATTTACTTAGAATTTCCTTACAACAATCATCTCTTTGGTAGCGGGGAAAAAGTCATCGTAAGGTTTTCAAAATTTAACAATACATGTGGTTATTCAGTCAACGGACTAAGAATTTTGCAAGCATGTTTTTTTCGCTGATCACATAACCGATGCAATGCTCTTATTGCGGGATCACGGGAATATAACATATTAAAATGAATGCATTTTTTAAACACATGATGTGAGAAAAAGAAATTTGGCTATTTATTTTCATAGAATTCGTAAAAAACATCTATAATTAATTTTATATGTAAAATTGATGTCACTGAGAAAATTTTAATTAATAAAAAAACTTGTCGTACTTGAAGCAAGGCAGATTTCAACTTCACTTATGAAACCTGCAATTACTTTAACTGGAACTTTAAATGCTTATTTCAAATTTGTTTCTTCGTGTCAATGATTATTCATTTTTGTAAAAAAGCCACGGGAATATTATAGTGATTGCACATTGAAAGTTACAAAGAACATTAGCTACAATAATCACATGGATAAAAGATGAATGCAAGTTTGATGGAATTCGGAATCTGTGCAAGTCAAAACAATATTCCAATTTAATTTCAAGTCTAAATCTAAAAATGTAATTCTATGAAGTGCCCAGCGGAGCGGGCGGATAACAGTAAGTTTTCATAAGAGACAGAAAAAAATAATTGATGTTTTTGTGCCACACTCATATATACACGCATACTTCAAAACATCAGAGTAGTCGATTTAGTATAGGACAAAAAGAAATTATTTTTTTGAAAA
This sequence comes from Cotesia glomerata, assembly GCF_020080835.1. Taxonomy (NCBI): domain Eukaryota; kingdom Metazoa; phylum Arthropoda; class Insecta; order Hymenoptera; family Braconidae; genus Cotesia; species Cotesia glomerata. The sequence goes on along the minus strand of NC_058158.1, from coordinate 24,291,710 downwards.
ATGAAAAAAAATGAAGGATTGTTACTCATTTATAAAAACTTTTTTCGAAAAATTAGTAATTAGAAAAAAATTATTTTCTGCCGAACACGAAGTCAGTTATGATAAGTGATGGAGACAGCATAAATATAGAGATGTGGGCGCATTACTTTCAAAGGGTTGTTAAGATTGAGGGATAGTTTATGGATCGCGATAAGGTGCGTATACTCTTAGAAGTGCGTCATGAATGCTCGAGGTAAAACAAAGAGATTGAGAGAGTTGTTTGATTAGAATTCCTAGCTCTTATCTCAAAGATTGGTAGTTATACGCGGGTTGAAGAAAGACCGATGGACAATAACGCTTGGGAGCTATGGTAGAAATCCACCTATGCTAACAATGGTGGCTTATTATCACAGACAAAAGCATGCAAGAGTAAGGATCTGTTGAAGGGACCACTGCCTTTGGCCTCGATTGTTGCTTTTGCGAAAGTACGCAGTCAACCAAGATTACTAATGGATTCCTTCAACTACAGCTGTCGTCTTAAGATTGACCGACTTTTCGCATTCGAATTAATTTGTACCGTCGCCGCCAGATACTTGACAAATTTATAATCTGGTAATAGAAGTTCGAGGCTATTACGAGAATAACAAAACTATTATTAGCCCGTCGAGGCAATTTAGAGAATTATTTGTGTGAAAAGTCCATTTGTTTTATAGCAAAGAAATATTTGTGTGATTTATTGAATTATTATTCACAAAGGGTTATTAATAAATTCATTACATACTGATCAAAATGAGGTACAATAAAATAGCAGAGAATCTAAAGTACAATCACCCATGATCTGGTATAGGAAATAATAATATAGTATCATTAGTAATGCATGTAATTATTATTATATATACTATAATAATATTTATTATTTATTATTGAAAAGCTAGTAACCTTTAACAATACAATCCCATTAATAGAAGTTTTATAATATAACAATATAATAGAGAGCGTTTATTAGAAAAAATAATTTTAATGTTAAAAAATGTTAATTGTATTAATTTTGATTAAATAATTTTAGTATTTTGCTTTGATTTTAATTTTTTTATGATTAGCGCATTGATGATCTCTTAAAGAATTAATTTTTTGGCAGCTTGGTCAATTGTAATTAAATTGAGAATGACAACCAAATAAATTAAACAAACAATGTTTTTTACTCATTGGAAAAACAGATCATTTTGAAAAAATATGAGAAACGGTACCAGGTTAGATATCGAATCAGGGTCTCCTGATAATATAATTTAAAAAAATAAATAGATAAAAACGCTATTTTCTTAATTTAACCAAATTAGTTAAAATTTCTTAGTGTTAATCATCATTTTATATAGTTTTCATGTGTCGATATCATAATCTGAAAAGACATATTTAAAAAAAATATAAAATTCTGCATGTATGTACTGAAAAAAATCGACAATGAATAAAAAATAAATACAGAATTTTTCCAGTGAAACGATTTTGGTGTGGATGTGGATTTTATTGTAATCAGTTATTCCGATCACGGATGAGATTTAATTGTACGACGCATGACGAGAAGCGTCAGAACGTGCTTTAATTACTATCAAAAATATTTTTTTATCGAATTGAATTTTTAGTCGATGGTTGGTATTTTTTAATCAAATTTTTAGTCAATTGCCACTTCGTGAATTTTTTAAAGTTTTTTGTGATATAGGATTATTTTTGTCTTGTATTTATTGGTTATTGTTATTCTTTGAGACTTTTAAATTAAATTGATAACTCATATTGAGAGGTATTTTAATGTATTGAATAGAATTGGATCATTAATCGAAATCTTCCGTACATCTGAATGTCAAGACATTAATATTTACCATTTATGTGTGAATTAATTATTTACGATGCGCTAATCTTATTCCGCACATTATTTTCATTAATTACTATAAATCTATTTTCTTGTACGTAATTTATGTTTCAAAAAATTTCTTATTTTCGAAGCGGGAAATTAAATAATAAGTAAAAAAATATTCAAATTCACATTAACTCTGAGATAAATTCGAGTTTACTCCAAAAATTTTAAATGCTAGCTGATGAATAAGCTGAAAAATTTTTTATAACAATTGTTATAAGGCCAATTGATGGTTATATAAGCCATTAATATAACCATACGCCATTAATGGTTAAAAGAAATTCTTTTCAAGAAGAAAATATTAATTTTTCACTTTTGAATTATTTATTTTATACGATCTCATAAATTTGTACTTTCAAAAAAATTTATTAGGTTTATTTATAAGTCACATTTTCTTTGAAACTTTTATTAATTTTCAAAAAATAATTTAATTTAGTAAATAATATTCAGTAAAAATTGAGATAAAAATAATAAATATTTTAGTTTATGTTAGGGCTATTGACAATTAGTAAGTAAGTGTCAAGTTTTAAGTTAAAATATGGCGTAGACTTCCATTTTAAAGTGTTACTCATAAGAAATGAAAGCTCAATTATTGATCCATTTTTAATAGTCGAATGACCAGAGTCACCTACACTGTAAGACACTAAGCTTTTGATAAAGTTCAAGCTGACGATAAGGAATGATTTCGTCTGTATCGGTGAGAGTAGAAATCTTTTTTTCACTTGAAATTTTTTAAACTACTTCTTACTAAAATCACTTTTAATAAAATTAAATAGCTTATAAATAAACTACAGAGCGAAAAATATTCGGGTTCAAATATTACACTATTTCAGCATTATTGAAATAACTGTCAAGTTTCAACACTACGTGTTTACGAATCACAAGTCAATGTTAGCTTGTATCACTTAATGAATAATTGTTATTTTAATGTATGTATTTTTTTTTATAATCTTAATTCAAAAAATAAGTGAAGAATTGTCTCACACTGTATAAAATCTCGCCGAAGACTGAATTAAGTTTTCTCTCCGCAAGTAGGAATAAAAATTTCCCTTTCAAACCAGTCTCTTTCCTGTTCTAGAATCAAGGGTTACTTTTATGCGATGGTAATAGCCAGTGTAAACTCTGGACTAACTGGTCAGTTTGACTCAAAGTGTATCGAGGGTTGCTTTCCAGCATCCTGATGAAGCGACAGTGAACAATAATGGACCATCAGTAGACAATGATGACCGGTCTTGAAGCTGTTTATGAAACTGGACATTACTTATATTAACAGTAAGATGACCAAACCGGTCTAGCAGATGTCGAAATCGCTGGACCGTTGGTTCAGCTGTTTCTTCTGCTGTTATTTATTCTAAAGTAAAAGATACTATAGAAATTTTTATAATATGCAAAAAAAAATATTTTTTTTATTAAAATAGTGTTATTTATTTTTTTATGATGTAATGTATGGACAGGATACGCAGTAAAAAGAAAAATTGTAGACTGTAGTAACAGACTTTTCATGTAGTTGTGTTTAAGGTGGACTTTATTGAAATTTAAAAGTTACATTTTTCAGTTTAATATATTTATTAATAATAATACAATTTCTTTAATTTAATTGTTAACTTTAATTGTGCACTGGATTAATATCAATTGAAATTAGATGGTACACAAAAAAAAAATACTGTAAATATTGTAATAGTATGCAATAGAATGCTATTGCAACATTGTAATTCATGTAAACAGAAAAATTAACTTGATTCAAGCAAAGAAATTCTTGAACCAGAGAATATTTTTTAACAAGTCAATTTTATTTGGTTTAAAAACTTGTTAGTTTGTTTAAAGATTTTTTCTTTTGAATCAAGTTAATTTTTTTATCAGAGTAGCACTAGACATTTTTATCGTGATTTTTATTTATTTATTTTATTAATCTCATTACAAAAAAATTCTATAGAGGTGCGTATAGCACCTGTGCATAGAACGAGTACATATTAACAAAAATATATTCTATTATCAACAATCTCTTAATATATAAGATAGTAATATAGTAATACTTAATACAATGCAAGCTAAAAGAAAATCAACCCAGCAAGCTAGTTATTTATATGTTTTATAAGTAATATTGTTGCAACACTTAAATTTATATCACGATTTTTAACTAATTATCTATTTTTATCCATTCTCTCAGTTTTTTGTTTATTACTTTCTTCTTATCATTCATATTGATAGTATTATATTTTAGAAATGATCATTTATGTCACAATTTTTGTAATATTAACCTCATAATTTGGACAAAAGTTTCTTGTATTAAGTCCTTTTAAAAAAAATTAAAATACTACATCGTAAATAAAAGTTCCAATTTTAAAAATAAATTTATCACTATATTTATTTAATATAGTTGTATTAATCATTGCAGCGTTATTTTTAAAATAATACACAAGAACCATTATTGATGTATTCGATAATAATTTTATCATAATTAAATTTATTTCGATAACTTTAAAAAGTATTTTGATTTATTTAAAAATTAAAAAAAAATTTTTTTTAATTGATTAAATTCTTTCTAATATTATAACAATTTGTTCCAATCAATGTTTCAAATCTTATTACTTTTTAGATATTTGATAAAATTATTAGTTTCAGTTAATGGCAAATAATTAACGTATCGTATAAATAATAACTAGTAAGTATCAATTAGTAATCATCATTATTATATATTCAGCTCCATTTACTGTCAATGGAGGGGTATCATAATTTTTGTCTCTATAATTGTGTTACAATTTTCATTTGAATTATTCATATATGAATATCGTGCCATACAAAATAATTATAATCTTACTAATTTTACGTTTTGTATATTTCCTAGCATCAATAATAATTTTCAGTAAATTATAATAATAAGTGTACTTGAATAAATAACTCAGTGAAAAATTGTTTTTTTTAAAGACGTGAATTTTTAAAAAGTTAATTACAGCATGCACTACTAAAGGTTTCGCATGAAACTTTGAAATAGACTCACCGATTAAAAATTTATTTAATAATTAACTTGGGAGTGCATAGAACGATGAGAGTAACTTACATGTGGTCGGTTCGTAAACAATTTGTTGGCCACCGTCATCGTGGTTTAAGGACCTACTCGTGGCCGTCTGCAAGCGCTTATCGGACGTAATAAAAAATGTACTTGTACTGTAAGTAAGTATAATCCCGAGAAATTAACTTGAAAATAAATAATTACACAGTAAAACTGTATGTACATTAGAACTTATTTTCTTTTCTCTTTGATAAGATTTAACTTCGGTTAATATTATGAGTGTTATAAAATATTTAACAAACTTTGCTATTGATTTTTAAAATTACTAAAAGAGAAAGATAGAAAAGACTTGTTTTTCCAGCAGGTACTTCGATAGTCAGCTTCAAAAAAGATTATTTTCATTTATGTCATCAGTTCTTGAGAATTAATACTCATATTTTGTCTGTTAATCGATTTTATTTGAATAAGTTACCATAAAAAGATTACTTGCATCTACTACTGAGAAGACTCTGATGGTCAGAAAATTTTACCGAATTTTTCGGCTGTCCCATTTTTAAACATAGTAACAAATTTTTTTCGGAATTGTTGCATTATTTTATTGCTTTGCATAAATGACCTGATATTTTTTTTCTTAAGAATTTTTTTTATTTATCTAGCTCCAAAGTATATAAATAGAATTTTTTATAGCAACCGTTTTAAGAGAATCAAAATTGTCTTATATCACAATGAAATTTCCTGACGTAAAATTTTTGAGGAAGTAATTTTTTCACATTTTCATATTGTATTTGTTAAGAATAATATTGTTCTTAATTTTGACATGTTTAAATTTCATAAAAAATTTTTTAAATTAATAATAAATTTTTTCTGAACTCAAGAAAAATATTTTTTGTTGGCACAAGTTAATTTTTATTTTGTACAAAAATACAAATAACCAATGCTTCTAAAAATTAAAATACAAAATCTCGTAAAATTTACCGCGACTAAATTAAAAGATTGCCTCATGACAACAATGAATTAAAATAAAATTTATTTACTCTAAAACTACTTCTTGAAAAACATCCAATTTTGAAAAGATTTGGATTGCTTAAATTAAGTAGGAAAATTTTTCTAACGGAGCCTGTAAATTATATAGTTTTTTAATAAAATTAAATGTGGTAAGACATTGGTTAATAAACAGAGTTTGTTTTAAGGCAGAAGAGGAAAAAATCATGAATGTTACGGCATGTTTTGTTAGTGTTTTTATTTGTGTTGTCAGGCAGGTATTATATTAGTTATTTTTTTTGTTGGCACGTTTTCGCTCACTGTTTGCGTACATGGGTCGAGAGAAAATAAAAACAAAAGAAAGCGAGTAAAGAGTCAAGCGACGACGGCACTTGCAAGTAGTTGTGGGAGTGTCTGGCGTTTTATCGTGCGGTTTACTGGGTGGCTGTATTCTTTTGGGCTGCCGGCTTATTCTCTCACCTCTTATGTCTCAGTTAATACTATGAGAATGCTAATTTTTGTGGGTAAACTTTTTACAAATTTTTATTTTAATTAATCCTATTCATTTTTTCTTTTGAAACTCACTACATTGATTTGTCATACGAAGCAATATTATTTAAAACCTTGATTTTTATTCTTATAATTAATAATAATAATGACTTATTTAAGTTAAATTGACAATTGTTGCTTTTAATGTTTAATTAAATATTAATTCGTGGAACATTTTCGAAGTTTTTTTAAAATTAATTTTTAGTAGCAAATCATTGAAAAAAAAAAAATTTATTTCGTTACCAAAAAATATAAAAAGTCGATCAGTGAATAAAAGGTACTTAATTAAAAAGACATTAACATTTTGGTTTGTCTTTATTATTTCAGCATCAATATGTCAGTTCTAATTAGCGATTCGTCGATATTATCTTCTAGCAATTGTTGCAACAAATAAATAAACAATTGTGATCAAGCTTATGCACAGGTGATTCAATTATCTCTGTAAGATACTTCATGTATATTTTGGTAAGCAAATAAATAAGTATTAGTATTTCAAAACTATAGTATCTTTTGATGCAGTAAAAATATTGTCCCATAACGAGTTTGCGATATCGGTCAATCTCATATATACTATCATATGTATCTGGCATCAGAGGAGGGGTTAATAGGGGTTGAGAAAGGGTTATAGAAGGTGTGCTTTAAAATCTAGACTACAATGTAAAGGCGGGACATGTTTTACGCCTAAAATTCATTATTGCGTTCATGAACAGCAACATTAAGATTTTAAAAAGTTTTCTTGGTATGATTATAATAATTTTCTTATTTTAGATAACTAATTGCTATAAAATTTTCAGCAAAAATAACGGGGGTCACTTAGATAATTCAGCAAAGAGTACAATGTTTAGAAAATGTCCGACTGCTTAAAGTGCTGGGACACTTTTGCGTTGAGTTTATGTCTTCCGGTTCCTCCCGTTGTTATTATCCGGTCTCCCCCATCCTCCGGTAGCATGTTATGCCTGAAACAATAAAACACTTTCATGAATGAAGCCCTGTCGTGCGTGGCTTTTGGTTCAAGTCCCTTACTTAGTTGAAGGCTAACGTTTTTCACACGTTTTCTTTTATTGTCAAGTGAATAATTTTCTGTTTCTTCACCTCATTCTATCATTTCCTCATTTAGATAGTGCATGGGAGTTTGATAGAATAAAGAATCTAATGAATTCTTATTATATACATTGTAGTTATTAAATTCTGATAAAAAAGTTTTCTTTGAAGTATGTACACGGAAAAAAAATAAACTATAATAATCAATGGATAGTAAATACTATTTCAAACAGTAAAATTGTGACTTCATTGATTAATTTGTAAAATTTATTGTTTGAATACTCCAATTTAACAATAACCTAGCAAAAAATACCATTTCAAATAGTAATATTAGCTCTGTAAGTATTAAAAATATTAAAATGTCACCTCGGAATCTGAACTACTATTTAAAACGTTAATAAGAATTTTAGTATACTTTATGCAATGGTTTATTTTTTTCTGTGTATGATAGCATTTGAACTAGTGACAGTTTTTAGAGGTTATATAGTTAGCATCTAGTGCAGATAGAACCAGTATAGGATACTAGAGATAGAAAGGGTTACTCTCTCAACGCTACGAGCTACGATAGCAACTATCGGCTCCTTAGGGATGCTTCCACTCCTATTTCTCTTTATTGACCTCCTTTACTACATACACTCGGGTTCTCTAATACTCTTGAATACTTATACAAATATACTCGTATATATGTATACATGGATTGTTTAGTATTGATCGCTGAATTTCAACGGTGCACCGAGTTTTGTTTAACTCCCTTACATGCTTTTAATCGACCTATCCCTTTCGAAATTTTTGTCATTTCATTTTATAAAATTTTATTAATTGTAGGTAATAGATCCTGTACTGTATACGCATTGATGAAAAAATTATTTTGAGGAAGTATATTATTTTTAATTAAGTCGAAAAGTTTTTCAATTAAGGATTTCAAGAAAGTCGATTTCAAAAACTTTTTTGCTTGACTCAAGTAAATTTCTCATTATCTGTATACTCGAGCATGTGACATAGTGATTTTTTTTTTTTTTTTTTTTTTTTTTTTTTTTTCGTATAATATATTCCTAAATACGTAAACAATGGCATAGAATAATTTCATATAAGTTAAGAATATATTTTGATAACTATCGAATTTTACATTCAAGTGGGTATTATCTTAAACTGATGATATCAACTATTTTAATCCAATAAAAATTCTCAAAAATAGTGTATAATCGATCTGTAGATAAATTTCTGAGTTTAATCTCATTTTTGTTTTATCTTAACAGTTTTTTAAATACAAAGACATGAAAATATCTCATAACCATTAAGAAAATAAAAAACTACTTCTTTGGAGTTGTTAAAAATGGCCACCTAATAAAAATCTGGAAATAGTTAAAATTTATATGAGCACCAAATAAACTGTGATGGATGATTGTTAAAGTAACAATTATAGTGTAATACTTTGGATTGATTAAAAAGAATTTTTAGAAACTTAATACTACAACAATATATTATGACTTTAGCCACTATACATCGCTGTATCGATTTTTAGAATCAGAACATAAAACTAAAATAATTTGTTTTAATCAATGATTATATTTACATGAAAATAAGTAAAACACCTTCAAAAATTTTAAATAAAAATTATTTAGAATAATTGTTGAAAATAAATGTATTTTTTACGAGTTAAAAAGAAATAAAAATTAGACAGCCATTGTAGCGATATTGAGTTTAATTTAAGAATATCTTAAATTTTCAATATTTTCTTCGGTAGGTTGGTTCTACTCTCTCAGCCAATTCGCAGCCATCTTTGCTACCCCTTGATTTTCATTTTAACCCTTACGGTAATTTCCCCTGCTAGTAGCGCCAGACCACTACCCCTTCATCTTACACTTCAGTCCATGGTAAAAACACCCCTTCTCTTCTCACAAGTCATCCTGTGCGCTCCTCCTCCTGTCAATTTACCCCCGTCAAATTCACGCCAGCTAAGAAACGCCCGGAGAAACTTGTATTAATGTAATTCTTCTAGTTAACTTTAACTCGAAGATTATTAACGGTAATTTACGAATTAAAACCTGACAAGAGACGTTTTATTTAGTTAAATCTATACTGAATAGAATAGTTTATTTGCGAATTATTTTTCTATACTTATTGAATTAGTAAAACATTAATTTTTGATTAATAGAATAATATTAGTAACCGTTTATTCATTTTTAAATAATTCTTTTAAGAAAATGTTAAACCAATTCATAGATATTATTTTACTTCAGTTATTATAATTGCTTATTAAACGGTATTTGATTACTTGAAAATTAAGCTATTTAGAGTATTATTTTTATCAATTATATGTTATTTTATCGATTGAAGATAATATACTTTATGATCAAGTCACAATAATTATCGACCGAAGATATAAGGATCTTAATTCAAGAGCTTAGGAACCAAGAGAATAAATTTTTGATGCATATCCTTAAAAGAATTTTTTGATATGACCTTATATGGTTTGATACATTCTGATATAAAAACATGTTCATATTAGACCTTTTATCTCAAGGAGCTTATCTGACATTATTTTTTACTTTGATAAACTTCTAAGCCAATTTTTATTTTGTACGTAATATTAGTTAATTGACCCACATTGAAAAAAATAAAAAAATCGAAATATATAATAAATTATTTTTTTATTCTCATATGTAGCTTGGCATGGTATCTAACAAATTATTTTTTTAATAATTTATTTTTAATAAATTTCAAAGAGAAATTCGATTAAAAATAATAGACAAAAGTCAGATCATTACATAATTACCAAATCTATCTACATTGTTACAAAATGTGTACATGTAGATGATTTGGTCGTTAAAGTTACACAAGCGATGGACACCCTTCCGGTCTTGTGTTCCCGGTTTGTGGGAATAAGCACACGAAGAAAGCTTCAAATATGTACGTCGAAAATAGTAAATAGAAAGAGAGAGAGAGAGAGAGAGAGAGAGAGAGAGAAAGAGAAAGAGTTAGAGGGTGAGGGTAAGGATGGAGAAGAGAAAGAGAGATGGTTTGGCATAGTCATCCCCGCTCAGTGAAATGAGAATAGCGTTGGTCTACGAGTTGAGTAGAGTTGGTGAGCAAATTGCTCAAAGTAATTAATCGCTTTTGCCGGGTTGGCTTGCTGTACGTTGTTGGTTGAAGCTCATCCACGGGATAGCGTTCAGGTGTATCTCAGTACCAGTAGAAATGTGAGTCGTTCTCATATATATACCGACGACTCTGAGGAACTTGATAAAAATGCCAGCCCCACTCTTATCTATTTCTACAGTTGTACCCAGCTGATTTTCAATGCTATTGCAGATATTAGAGATATGAGTTTAAAATTAGAAAAGGATGAATAACGAGAGTGGAAAGGATCGTCACGCCAACAATTGAGTTATGAATCCATCTTGCTAGGTAATTGGAGAAATTTTCGTGACGGAAGTTAATGCTACAGACTACCAAATTGATTCGGAAATCATTTCAAGACTCTTTAATACTTCTCTACATTATTATTCTGCTTTTTTTTTTCTTTTTTTGCTTTTTCATTAACATTTTATTCTACTTTGCTTAAGTTTCATCAATATGATATAACCACTAATTTACTGCCTTAATTGAGGAGCTGAGTTTCAAAAGGGTATCTTTTGATAAATATTCGAATTTTTTTTTTTTAATAATCGGGTGCAAAATCCTGAACTCGATTGATATGTTTCATCAAATTTTATGAATTCAAATTTTTTCAGTATAAAAAAAAATAATAAAATTTACGTTTTGGATCAAAAGGAGATCTTTTTGTAAAATTTAATAAATAATTCAAAATTTATTATTATTATTATTGTTAAATTATACAAATTCTATTTATATATTTACTATTATTAGAATGTTATTTATGTTTTGATTTTAATTTAAGATTACAAATCAAAATTAATATTAATATTAATCGCTTTACCATTGATATTAATTTTTTAAAATAAAAATTCAAAAATTCGAATTTCTATTCCCGCACGCCTCACAAGCGCCACTTACGGCTACTTTTAATACTAGATTTATGCGACCTCTGCTTCCCTGTTTACAAACTGCATAACCCATTTTTATCCACTTCAGTTTGAATTTATATTGTGATGTTTACTTCTTGTAACTTTCTTCTTATGAATACGACTTAATTTATTTTGTGATAATTTAATTGACGCTGATAAAAGTTAAATCAAAACTAAGAATTTAAAAATTTGCTTTATAAAAATGAACAAGGCAAATGTGTCATTAATTAACAGTGGAGTAAGAAAAAAAACACGGACTAGGCCACAATCAGTATCAACTCAACTTACTAAGTATTTATCGTTATTAAATGATATATTTAATAATTTAATAATTTATATAGTTAATTGTTCTAATGTTTAATAGTTAATTTTTCATAATTGGTTTTATAAAATATGTTATTATTTCCAAAAATAAAAAATTTGTTGAATTATTTTTGTTTGTTTTGAATAAAAAAATTAGGATGACGGTTGACTCTAAAGGCCATCCCTGCAACTTCCCGCTCATTTTGTACTTAAGCGCTCTAAGTTACACATTACGTTTTTGAGCTCGTCGAGCTCAAATATATGATTTTTGTGTCATTTTGAGCTCTTCGAGCTCAAAAATCTAATAGCAGTTTAATAAAACACAATTTTTTAAATTGTCAAACGGCAATAACTTTTGAATGAATAAACCGATTTTCACGCGATTGGCGGCATTCGACGCAGGTTTTGAAGATCCATGAAGATTATCAAGTTTAAATCGATCGAGCTAGGAGTTTCGAAGTAATTCCGAAAAAACACTTTTTTCGGTTTTCTTTCGACAACGATATATCACGAACGAATCAACCGATTTTGACCGGGCTTGCGGTGATCGACGTGGTTTTTTATCTTAAGAGATGATTAAATTTTGGAATTGATCGGTAGAGCCATTTAAAAGTAATTTCAAAAAAACCACATTTCAAAAAATTTTTTCTGTAGTTTTTTTGAGATTTCTCAAAATCTACTGGTTCGAATCGGTCCAAATGGTATTCAAAATCTAAGTTTGGCCAAGCCGTTTCGAATGGCACCAACTGCGATAGAATCGGTCGAACCGTTCAAAAGTTATGCGCACACACACACACACACACACACACACACACACACACACACGCATACAGACATACGGACATCATCGCGAAATCGTCAGGGAAGCTTCCTAGGACCTCAAAACGTCAAGATCTGATGAGAACTCCATTTTCAAAAAAACGGGGTAAAACCAATAACTTCCCGATTTTTGAAAATTTTCAATTTTCTTAGCGGGAAGTTAAAAATTCGATACAAATTTCTTTTTCTTTTTGTGGCTTTTAACCATCAAATTTATTTATTTTCCATCTATTTCGAACGAATCAGTCGAAATTTCGCAAAAAATCGAAAAAAAATTTTTTTTTTCTGGGGCACGACGGCCCCCTCCCTAAAAAATCATATAAAAAAAATTTTTTTTTTTGCTAAAGCTATTACCATCAAAATCTAGAGATTCTCCTCCCAGAAAACGGCGTCGAGGGAAAATCACGATTCTTACGAGTCTTGAGTATCACCGAGAACTCGCAGAAAAAAAAAATCAACATGTAGCAAAAAAAAAAAAAGACTTTAATTAAACAAAAAAAAAAAAAAACAAAATAAAACAAAATCAAAATCAAAAAATTTGAAAAAAAAAAAAAACATTTAAAATATAAAAATGATGATTGCCATTGTCTTTATTGCTATGGACTTTCCTCAGAGTCCTCAGAGTCATGGATTCAATGTAAAAATTGTAATAAATGGTCTTATGATTTTTGCGCAGGTATTGGCGAAGATTATTCTGACGAATATGTTTGTGATCATTACGAATAATCGTATTTTCATTAAAATATCTCGATGTGATTTCCTAATCATCAAGCATTTATATTTCATGCTTTATTCAAAGTTTAATTTTTCTTTTTACATTGATTGAAATCACAGGTTGAGTTTTCAGGTTGAGCTTTTAAAATACGTAATATCTTGAACCAGACCTTTTTTTTATATTTTTGTCAAGTCAAATTTAGAAATATGAATTGCGTAAAATAAGACATCCTTGGAGGAATTCAAATAAATTTTTGAGATTAGGTTTCTGTCTGGAGCAGAGGGTACCGTGATCAATAATTAATAATATAATTATTATTATTTTAATTTCAAAAATTTGTGTTTTCAATTTTTTATAAGCTATATTATTCAACTTTTCATTAAATTTTTCAGTTTAATTAAATTCATTTTGATTCATTGACCTGAAAAGGCCTAAAATAATGAATTCTTTAAATTCGGCATTTTTTTTCGAGTGATCCATTATGCCCCACGTATCACAGATTGGCCCGAAATATCATAAAAACATCATAAGGGTCATAACTTGACGGAAAATGGAAAAAAAAATTTTTACCTAATTTATGAGAGGGGCCGTTATGCCAGGGACTGTCGAGTACCACTCTCCCCTGTATGACTCAATTTTTTGTAAAATGTTTCAGTTCAATTAAATTTTTTCTGATTCATTTTACCACAAATTTATCACAATTAAAAAAAAAAAAAATTTTTTTTCGTTACAATTTTTTTTTCGAGTGGTCCATTATGCCTCACATATTACATATTGGCCCAAAATATCATAAAAACATTACAGAGGTCGTAACTTGAAGGAAATTAAAAAAAAAATTTTTCCCTAATTTTTGAGGGGGGCCGTCGTGCCCCAGGGGGCCTTCGTGCCCCAGGTTCCCCTACTTTGTTTCACTGAATTCGAATCTGAAATCTTGTTCCTTTAACGTTTTAAAATTAAAAAAAAATCTCGAAAAATCAAAAAAATCGGGAAAATTTCAGTTATAAACAGGAGAAAAAAATCTATTAAACACGATTGTTAATGACTTGGGTGCATTTTCATAGATGGAATATGATCTTAGAATTGAAAAATTGACAAAATTTTAAAATCTTTAAAAAATAGCATGTAAGGAGAAGGTACGAAACCATATTTTCGAATTTCAGACTATCGTTCATTTGTATCGAATTTTTAACTTCCCGCTAAGAAAATTGAAAATTTTCAAAAATCGGAGTTATTGGTTTTACTTCGTTTTTCGAAAATCCAGTTTTCATCAAAAACTAATCAGCTCTTAACCTTGAAAACCTGCATCGATCGCCACCAAAAGCGTCAGAATCGGTTGATGCGTTCGTGAGATATCGTTGTCGAAAAAATCGAAAAAAGTGTTTTTTTGTAATAACTCCGAAATGTTTCATCAGATCAATTTTCTTGTTCCAAATAATTTATAGAGCTCAAAAAACTACATCGATCGCCGCCAACCGCGTGAAAATCGGTTGATTTATTCAAAAGTTTCAGTAGTTTGAAAATTTAAAAAATCGTATTACAGCGAACTTTGATAAGATTTTTGAGCTCGAAGAATTCAAAAGCATAGGAAAGCTATATGTTTGAGCTTGGAGAGCTCAAAATAACACATAAACTGTATTTTTGAGCTCGAAGAGCTCAAAAACGTCATAAGTGCAATTTTAAGCGCCTAGATATGGAATTAGCGGGTAGTTGCAGGGATGGCTTTCAGGGTCAACCGTTTTCCTAATTTTTTTTTATTTCAACAATTTCGATTTTTTATGATTTATTGCAATTTTTTGCCTTTTTTGGGGTTTTTTGGATTTTACTCAAAATTTTGAGGGTGTACGGGCAAAACTGACTTCAGATTCGGATTCAGCGCGTCAAAATAAAAATATATAAAGATAGGTAGGTTCGGTCAACAGTACTGACAACTTTTTTTTTGTGTGCCGGTGTAATTTACAAATTTTTTATTTTACAGAACTGATTGATACTGTCAATATCGGATAGAAATGAGTTGTAATGCCTAAATTATCATTTTTTTCTAAAATTTTTCGATATTTGAATTCAAAAATGTATGATTAATCAAAAGATTGTTCAATAAAATTTAGATCTGATTATTTTGAGGTCAATCGGCCGTGCCATTTTAAAGAAATTTAAAAAAAATCAAAAGAAAAAAAAATTTTTTTCCAGTTTTTTTGAGATATCTTTCAGATTTTTTGGCCAGTTGACTCAAGATTTCATAATTGTTTTTTATGCTTTGAAAAGTGCGTTAAGTACTGTCGAAAGAATTAAATTCGAGCGGTGCGTTAAAAAAGATATTACTGTTTGAAAATCTAAAAAAAAAAATGTTGGCTTGAAAGAATTTTCAGCGTGGAAATTTTTTCAGGTGGCTTACCAAGTCAACCACTTTACAGATTTTTTATTGCTTTTAATTCTGAATGAATGAATGAATGAATTTTCATTTTGAGGATAATTATATTATATCATGATAAAATTACCTTTATGTAACATAGAACTACCTGATAATCATGATATACATGTATATTCAATAAGCTTAAAAAGTATAATACTTATAATACTTTAAGTATTTTTTTGTATTTGATAAAAGGAGTCTTATTTTATTATAAAATATAAAAAAATTTATTTTTTCAGAATTTCTAAAGAAAAATAAATTTTATTTACTGTTTATGAATCTTTCAATTCATCAGGCCTTTTATTTGACTCTTTTCAAAAATTTTTAAACTATTTATCAAAAATCAGGTAACTCTAAAAACGCTTGATAACATTAATTCCTTATACAGAGAGCTGATTACATAGATATATCGCAGCTCGTTGCAATATCGTGGGTTTTGGAATTTCTAGAAATAGTTGGAGGTTTAGGTTATAAGAAACCCAGAGCTTTATTTTAGCGGATAACCCGGGGACATAAGAACTCTTGGAGAAGGGAAGAAGAGGGTAGGGGGGTAAAAGAGACGACAGCTGAGGAGAGGTCAAGAAGACTGAGACGAGCGAGGGTAGTTCTCATGGTACTAAGTTGTATTGATCCTAGGTTGCACAGAGGGTGGAAAACCAGGCAGCCAGGGTTAGTACGTGTTCTTAATCGCCAAGTGACCGCCCTACCTCTCCTACTTTACAGTTCCCACCCTCAAGTGAAGGCGACCGTGTTTCTATGGGTTCTCTTTCCATTCCGCGTCTTCTCTCTCATCCTCTTTATCTATCTTACCCTATACAACTCTCAAACTTATTGTATATGTGGATGTAGGCGTACTAACGTGTACCCTACCCTACCTCTACCACTACTTTAACCCCTCAAGCGTTCCTAGTTTCAGAGCTAAACCAAAGGGTTGTTTGTATATTTTGTTGTAAGAATAGTTAAGAAAATTTTCTTTTGTATCTGGAAAGATAAAAATTATCCTTTTTCAATAAAAAAATTTTGTTTAACAGCTCAAATTATTTTGATGAAATTCGTAAGTCTGGCTTGATTGTAATTGGCTTCGCTGAATCAAGTTATGCAAAATTTGAATTTCATTTCCAACTCTCAATTTAGCTGCATTTCACACGGGATGTCTCTCACGCACTTTTAACCCTCGTCTTTACAGTCCGTTCTTCAGTTCAAATGATCAAAATGAAAGCAGCATCTCTTCCATCAGATGGATGATAGGCCAGTTGTACCGGTTTTAAACAAAAAAAAAAACTCAGAACTTATCTTTCGATAAAGTTATTTATTTTTAGTCTTTATTTTTAAAATTATTTATATAAAGAATTTAAACTATAACTTTAGTTTTAAAAAAGGCCAATTGCGTAATTATCGTTTAAAAAAATTTTTTTTTTTGATTATGATGTATCTTTCTTTCATCTTTCCTCGAATTTATGGAAAATTCAAAACTTATACGTTTATATTTTTTTAAGTTGAAAAATGTTTTCCATTTTAAATTATTTAAATAAAAATACATAATAATATTTTTATCGACGTTTCATAAATGTCCACAACAAAACTGGATACCGTTTGTTGATTATTCTTTTTATTCAAATATATATTTACAGTATAAAAAGAAATTGTAAATACATTTTTCTTGAGTGACCATTTATTGTAAATTTTCAAAATTAACTTTGATAACTGTAACCAAATTTAACTTTGTAATTTTCGATTTATCAGACTGTAATCATAAAATTAGACAAATTTTTGATGTTGTAGCGACTTCGAATGGATTATTAAATTGTGGTTACACAGTAAAAAATTCTGCGTCATTGCGTCAAGAATCTTAGTGTTAAAAATTTTTGTTTTAAATATTTTTGACGCAATGACCCAAAATTTTTTACTGTGTATGATGGGTAGTCGAAATAATCAAAAATATTACAGAAATAAAAATTTTCAATTCAAAATTGATAAAAATTATATTCTGTAAATATTTATTAACCAAATTTTTAATTGTTATCTTACTATTTAGTGGTGTCAATTTATGACTCCTGTACTCTAATATGTCTGAAAACAGTTATCAATAGTCCGTGTGGTGTTTTTTGAAATTTCCATCACGTTTTTATTTATTTTTGTACCTCCCAATCAACATAGTATGGAAAATTTTTCTTTAAGATCAAATACTATTTTTTTGACTTCATTAAAATAAATTCAAATATTTTCAATCGATGCTTCCTATCGATGGTGTAAAGCAAAGAGGTTAAATTGATTTTTTGAGAAATTAATAGGAAAAAATTTCTATATATATATATATTGTTGAAAGGAAAAAATATTTTTTGATAAATAAATTAATTAGTTAAACAATATATAACAAAATCTATTAATTTTTTTTTTTATTTTAAAATATTGATTTCCATACTACGTTAAATGTCTATTAATAATTAAAATTCAATTTACATATACATATTAATATCTGTTTTGGGTATGTAGATAGTATTTATCAAGATTGAATACATATATGTATTTGTAATAAAAATTTTTGAGCCATGTAAGTATCATACATGACGGTACAAAGGAAATAATGACATTACTCAGGATGAAATTGACATCGAAGGAGAGAAATATAACCAGATGGAGATGACCAACGGTACGTGGGTGAATGCAATTTGAAGATGAGAGAGTGAAATATATGAGAAGGAAAGAGAAACAGAGAGATTTTCACGAAATACCAGTTTCCAGTGTATAGTCTCAGTTGAATTATGCTTGTATTTCCCGTCAGCGCATCCGATGATGTCTACGGTAATGTAACTGAAATGTATGAATATTTCGGTGTAGTACACACGCTATGCATACAGCCACTCTTCGCTCTCCATCTCTCTTAAGCACATGTCATCCAGAAGTATGTTACAAGTAAATGTGCGAGAGTGTATGTGCTACACGATTTATTTCCAGGCATATCCGTGAAATTCTGAATACATCCATATCCTTGCTTCCCTTCAATATTCCATCTTTAATTTCACATACGAATAATAAATCATACGTCATCTAAATTCTAATGCAGCTTCTAATTGGTGATAAATTTTGGTAATAATAGTACATAATTTAAAAACAACAATATTGCTCTTCTTCACAATTTATTTTTAAATTATAATAAATAAATTTTTTGAACATAAATTCACTTTTCAATTTCTTGTTAAGAAATTTTTTGAAAATGAGAACTTTCATGTTAAACTTAATATTTTAATCTTATCTTAAACTGAAATGTGCATCTAACATTAATAATTTTTGAATAAAGAGAGCGATTCAAAATTTAAATTTATTTGGAAATTTGATTTTTAGAAAGAACAAAAAAACTATTTTTTCAAAATATCATTTAAACAAATTTTTTAAAATTATTTTAAAATTTCATTCAATATTCCATTCAAATCTCTCTAGATCATTTATTTTAAGTAGAACTCTAATTTTAATAACATCCTAAAAAGAAGAAAATTGCAGTGGAGCGATTCGATAAAAAAACGAAAGAAAAAAAGAGCATAATGTTTTTATGTACTTTCGCTTTTATTTATTGGGTCATCGATTTCCAACTTTTTTTGCCCGTTTATAAGATTCACTTTCTCTCGTATTTAACTTTATTTCTTTGGAATAGTAATAGCCCCACCACGATTGTTAAAGTTTATTTGTATTGGTCAACGACCTTCTTGAGCCGCATGCGCGGTTAAAAAAAAAACACGTAGCTTATATTATTTTCTCGTGAAGCTTTGGCGTCGTCGCGGTTGATAAAAAAGCTTCGTTGAGTAGAGTAGCCCGGGCGTGAGCGGACGTCAGTATTGTAAGTAATTCCGTGCGATATCGCGGGATTTGTTAAGCACAAAGTTTAATTAGGGATGAGTGAACTTGTAGGTCGATCGAACTAGCAGTAGGGAGAAAAAAATAAAAAAAGGTGAAAAAAATCGAGGGCAAGTCGGGAGATAACTTAAGGATATTACTCGTGTGCTATTTAGTGTCTTTATCTTTGTCTTTGCAATGGGTAAAAGCTGCTTGCCCTTACAGGGATTGCTTAGTGTGCTTGCGCATCTTCTAAAAAATTGAGTACAGTGGAAGGTGTGAGGGTGCAGAGAGAAACTGTGAGATAATATAGACGATGCCAAGACCACGCCTCTTGTCTAAGGTTACCCCACTCTGTTGGCGAATTCTCCCACCGCTGGTATTCAAGAGGGGATCTAAGATTTTTCCACTACCCTTTCTTGAATATACATATCAACCAGTCTCTTTTATTGATCCATCCACTGTACAACAGCTATCTTCCATTTTCTTATCAATTTCTTACATGCTACTTTTGTTGATATGGTCTGACAGAACTTGGCTTTTTCTACTTTTTATTATACTTTTTACTACACAGAAAGAAAGATTTCTTGACTGGAGAACAAAATTCTTGGCTCAAGTAAATTTTCGATCGCCCGAAGGAAGACCGAAGTTGTCTTGGCCGAAGTAAAAATTTTTCTTGAAATTCTATTCTTGATGGAAGTAATTTTTTCTTAATTCAAATTATCATAAATACTTGATACAAGAAATTTTTATACTTGATCAAGATTTTTAGATACTTTAGGGAAGCAGTGCCACCCACTTCAGCTGAGAAAAAAATTTTCTCATCTTGAGAAAATTTTTCTCTTGAATATTTGATACCCATTTTAGATTATTTTAGCGCGCAATTATACATATTGAATGAAAAAAAAATGATTCAATATTATTTGATTTTCCCATTTGACATGTTAGTCAATAGAAATATTAATGAAAATTTACTATCGAGATATTTAATTTTTTGGAGCAAGAGAAAAATTTTCTCAAGACAAGAAAATTTACTTCTGTCAAGAACTTATTTTTTTGGAGCAAGAGAGAAATTTTCTCAAAACAAGAAAATTTTCTTGACTTAAATAAATTGACTTGGATCAAGATACGTATTTCTCGAAGCAAGGGAATTGATTTTTTGAAATAAGTGAAATTTCTTGTGTCAAAAAAAAAATTTTTTTTTGCCCAAGTAAATAATTAGGAAGAAAAATATTTTCTTGGCTCAAGTGAACCTTTCTTTCTGTGTATACTTATTGCTGTCTTTTTATTTATTTTTTATTATTTTCATCTTTATGTCTTCAAACAGCCTTATGTATATTTAAGCGACTGTCTTTCATGTTTTTAGATGCTAACTTGTGGATACTACGAGATTTCATGGTGGGCAACTCCGGGTGCATCCTAGGGCCGATAGTAAGAGAAGGATTATAAAGCGAAGAGAGAAAGAGAAAGTACTCATAGGTCGGGTGCTTTAGCTTGAGGCTGTTAAACACGGTGGGTCTTATCGGTAAAACTGTTCTATACGGAATAGCAGCCGTCCAGCCATTGGCCACTAGAATATCTACCTTATATGTTTCTCTCATCATGCAAAACACACACACACACACACACACACACACACACACACACACACATTTACCTATGAACATGTATATGTATATGTTCTTTATACGTTTGTATGCATATGAGTAAAACCGTTTGAACGTGTATCTCTTGAGAGCTTAGCAATGTACTAAAGTGCAACTACGTCATGGATGAGTGTCTTGTTGTATACCTTTATACAGGTTGTATTTGCACCAAAGTCAAACTAAACTTTCTCGATTACTATCGTAAAAATCAAATATATAAGATATTTATCTATGACTTTATCTACTTGTTTATTTGTTTATTAATAGAGCGAATTTTTGCAATTTGCATAAATATATAAGACAGATATTTATTAATAACGATAATATTTATATGATATTGATTAATAAAAAGATGTAAAATACCTGTACATTAAGATTTTCGTTATTCAACAAGCTTGTTTTTTTTTCTTGCAGCGCCCTCTAAATTTTTAGCTTTTCGACGATATATTTCCAATTTAAATAACATAGTGTTTTGTGACTTTTGACATTTAATTTTTTCCCTCCTAAGCAACCAAATCTATACAAGTAAAAGATACATATTCTCGTAGGAAATTAAATTCTTTACAAAACAGATTTCCTATAATTTTTCGATAAATTCAATTCTTTGAAAGATACTAAAGGTTAAAATGATAAAAAGTTGAACTTACAATTTTTTTTTAGGTCATAAGCTGAAAATTTAGAGGACGCTGTAAGAAAAAAACAAACTTGGTAAATAACGGACACTTTAAATAGACATGAATTTTAGAAGGTAACATTTTTGTTAATTTTTGGTATAAGAATGATTTTGGTCCTTTTTTACCATAGTAATGAGCATATGCTTGTTTACAGATATAATGATAATTATTAGAGTTAAAAAATTATTTTGCATTATAAAAAAGTAATTTACATTTAGTTAAAGATTCCTTTTGATTTTAATTTAAAGCAGCTAAGTGATCCGTTAAATAAGTAATCTGATTTAACAGAAATTTAATCTATTTTTCTTCAAACTATCAATTTAAATTCATTCTCGAAACATAAGATATCTGATCCCTCTTTTCAAATCTTTGGTTAAAATTATTTGATAGTTATACTTTAATCTATTGAAAATTTTAGATCTTTTGATAAGAAAATATAAATAATAATCGGTTATTAAGCCAATTGTAAAATAAATCAAGATAAAATGTTAAACCACCAGAGTATTATCTTTATCAATACGTAAGTAACTGTTACAACTTCATACATAGACATATACATCATATCTATGCATGTGTGTATGTATATTTTGATAGTGCACTATCGCATCAGCGCCAATTCCGTTTATTTTGTACTTGAGTATATTCCCAGTTCGATATATATATATATATATATATATATATATATATATATATATATATATATATATATATATATATATATATATATTTATGTATACCTATATATATGTTCAGAGATAGTGTACTTGGTATAGACAAAGAGAGTAAATAAAGTAAGAGAGTGAGGTTGCGGGGTGTTAAAGGAATAGGAGTATGAGTGCAGGATGCAAGAGACGAGCTTTCCAGGGCATTAGTGCTCGAGCTTGGACTAAGGCTTTCTCTAGAGGTCTCCTGGCAACCAAGCCTATCAAACTATCTTATGCTCTAACCTTTAGCAAGCCTTTTAACTCTCCATCTCTCTCTTCTCTCTGAGCTTTCTATATATCTCGGTCTCTCTTATTCCTTGAGCATCTACCCAGAAATCTCACCCGACTCCCAGCCACCCAACCACCCACGACGACGACGACCCAGGGAATCTCACTTGGAGCCCTTAACAACCGACCCCTCGGGAGAAACTGCGAAATTGAGAAAATTATCCTCGCCCAACCGTTGTAGAGACTATACTCCAATCCAAGGGAACCATAACACTATTTTCTGTTTCTCTTTCTCTTTCAGTTTTATCATTCACGCTAGTTCTTCCTACTGGGGGGTTCAACTACGATGACCGTTTGCTATAATAGAACTCGAGTACCCGTGTGGTTTGTCGGCCATCTTAGTTCTCGGGAATTAAGGAGAATAGATACCAGCCGAGAGTTTCACATGCTATATATACCTATACACATTGTTTCTTTTAAGTTTCCGGGGATTTTATCTAGCGATTACAATATAAATCATCCAGTTTCTTTCGCTATTTTAAAATTGTGGAGCTTCTAACTAGTAATAATAATTATGAAACGATATCCAAAGTGCACCAAACAAAAGAATGTAATACAATTAAGAAAAAAAAATACTCGAATTCATTATTTTATTTTTTTATTTTTTTAATTACCGTCGGGGAAGAATTTTCTCATTTTTAAAAGAAAATGTATATCTTGATATAAGATATTATATTGATATAAGAATCTTATAAATTTGAATGCAGTAATTAGAATTGTTAACATTTAACGAACTAAAGTTTAAGATAAGTAAGGATTTATATTTACAGCAATAATTTAGATATATATACATATAATTGTAAACATTATTTGTTTTGTAATTGCTTTAAGAAAGAATTATTTTAATAAATCGAATTCCTTATTATAAATTATCAAATAATATGTTACTTGCAAAAGAACTAAAACTTTATTCAAATAACGTGATAATTAACTTTTTATTTCCATCCTACTCAGAGTTATAAATATTTGCTAAAGGAAATCAATAAAATTTATAATTATTTTGAATTATTGAGTTGTACTTAATTATTGAATTCATACTGCCTTTTACAGATATATTTTAAACGCTTGGAAACTATTCACCATTAATAACATTTTTTCACTAAAATTAAGAAAATATAAAAAGAAAATTAAATCGAGAATATGAAATAATTATGGTTATTATGA
Source organism: Cotesia glomerata (assembly GCF_020080835.1). Lineage (NCBI taxonomy): Eukaryota > Metazoa > Arthropoda > Insecta > Hymenoptera > Braconidae > Cotesia > Cotesia glomerata. The sequence goes on along the minus strand of NC_058158.1, from coordinate 24,267,665 downwards.
ATTTTTTTCTACCAAAAAAAAACTTTTCTTCTGTAATAAATGCTTAAAATTATGAACGTTTTCTCATTTCTAATGATAAAGATTTTCTTAAATTCATTTTTTAACTTCTCGCTAAGAAAAATTGAAAATTTTTTTAAATTCGGGAAGTTATTGGTTTTACACCATTTTGTAAAAATCGAGTTTTCATCAGTTCTAGACATTTTGAGGTTCTAGAAATCTTGCCTGATTATTTTTACGGTGATGTCCGTGCAGCTGTATATGTGTGTGTTACATTCCAAAGAGTATCGTTACCATTAAATTTCCTGAAAATTTGAACCAATTCGGCTCGCTAGATTTTGAAAAATCTCAAAAACAAAATTTTCGAAAAATTGATTTTTTGGTATAACTTCTAAATGGCTTTATCGATCAATCCCGAAAACTATTTAGTTCTTAACCTTGAAAAACCACGCCGACCGCTGCTAAGCCGGTCAAAATCGGTTAATTCGTTAGTGAGTTATCGAAAACGAAAAATTTAAAAAAAAAGTGTATTTTTTAGATAACTCCGTCATTTTTTTTTTTGATCGTTTTTGATGTAATGATATAACTATACAAGCTCAAAAAACCACGTCGATCTTCTCCAAGAACGTCAAAGTCGGTTGATTGGTTCGTGAGTTTTCGTTGTCGAAAAAATTCGAAAAAACTCAAATTTTTCCAAAATTTTCGGTCTGACCAATTTGTGTTTAGAAGTAAATCATATGATTAGGAAAACTGCGTCGAATGCTGCCAACCGCGTTATAATTGGTTAATTCATTCAAACGTAACTGCAGTTTGATTATTTTAAGAATAATGTTTTGTTATACTTCTGTCAGACTTTTGAGCTCGAAGAGCAATTTTAATTCATAAGTGCAATTTTAAGCATTTAGGTATGGAATTAGCGGGAAGTTGCAGGGATGGCTTTCAGGGTCAACCGTTTTCCTAATTTTCTTTATATACAATGGAATATTTTTTTGATTGAAGCTAAAACTACAATTGAAGTTAGGAACATTCAGGATAAAATATTTATTTACTCTATTAAGCATATAGAATAAAATAAGTAACGTAATATCGTTGTGGACGTTAAGGATTTAGCGGTATCATTGGAATTATTATTTTTTAAATATATAGTTGGCGATGCTTGTTACACGAAGACAAGCTAGGAACTTGACGGTAAACTGTGCGGTGAGAAAACAGGTAAATGGAAATGGTACAGAGTAAAAGCGAGAATACAAACTGTATGTTAATAAAGGTGGTAAGATGAGGAAGTGGAGGAAGAGGTGTTTAATCCAATCCTGAGTTTGTTCTTTCGACGATCGACGTAATCACTGGCTTCTCGTAGTTTCCACTCAACTCTAGTCACTCGAAACACTGCTCTCGGGTATACCAATCAAGTGGGTGTATACAGGTCATTTACTTTCGCGTAATTCTGTAATGTTATTTGCTCTCGTAAAATTCTAACAAGAAAGTACATGTGTATGTGTGTACAGTCAAATAGTTAAACTTGTCAACAAACAAATAAAATTTTGCACTTGTTTTTTAATTAAACTCATGTTTGAGATTAAATTTTGTAAATAACAATTAATACCATCTTAATTAACAATTTGTTATTTTTTTAGATCTTCGAGAGTTTTTCAAGATCAAAATTTTTACTGGCTCCATTGTATATTACTTGCAAGTGGATAAAGTAATGTACATACATTTATAAAACACAAAGAAAACGACGACGATCTATCCTTCTATATTGACACTAAGCTTAACTTCCGAGAATATTAAATCAATAATTTCAGCTTCAATGTTACACGAGATAATATTCTAAAGTAAAGGTAGGGTATTAAAATTGACGGTAGTATTATGTCTAATATATCCATTTAAGAGTACAACAGGATATTGTTACACTTATCCAGCACATGATTTAACCAGGTTATCACATACAGTAGTTAGTAATATATTAAATTTTCTTGTCAAGTATGATTTTATATTGACAAAATAACATTAATTGTATAAATAAATATTATGATTAAATTTTTATCTTGTCAAAATTTGATACAAATATCTACCTCAAATATCAAAGATGACGATGATGACACAAAAATATGAATTTCTATTTTCACGAAACACAGTTTGATTATTTTTATTTTTAATAAGATGATTAACAAAATAAATATATTTATAAAAATAACCAGGGATGCTGCATCGAGAGCAGCATCCCTGAGACTGCTGAGGAGACTATAAGTTTTGTCACTTGAAATTATTTAAACCAGTTCCATGTCTCACGCTAAAATTCTGCATCCAGATATTCTTCTTTTTATTACTTTTCTCATTTTGCTTTACTATATTCATGAACTAGGGAGATGACCACAAGAAGATTTCGTGAGAACACACACTGATCTAACAACTTTTTGACTGGTACTTTTATGTATTCATGCTACATCTTTTATACAATATCGTTTTTTCTGCGACACATAAAAGACGAATCGTTAAATATATTGCGTTTTTTGACAAAAAGATGAACAAATTATAACTTTAGCACGAAATCAAACAAATCAATAAAAATATATTGAAAATTAACCAAGTGAAATGGAACTGAAAATAAACATTTTTCGGAAAAATACCATCTCAAACGAGTATTTTAACTTTTAACACAATTTATTCAAGAATGTAAGAAACATTTGATATTTTTTCAAATTTAATTTTTTCCAAAAAGATTAGATTTTTATAAATTTATTTATTTCATACTCCTAAATGTGTTGAAAATTGAAATATTAAAGACAAAATTAATATAAATAAATAATTTCAGTTTAAAAAATAATTTAAAAAATTTTGTTTCATTTTACCCCGGATTCTGCGATGCTATTTATTTATAACATTATATATTACTTTGAAGATCGCTGAATACTTGATAATATCATTCAACTTGTTGTATACACATGTACTTACTAATAGATGAGATATGCGAATATTGAACCAGTCAGACAAGTTTTCATTCGTCGTTTTTAAAGTATAAATAATAATTATTGAAAATTCAAGCATATCTCGCAAAATGACCGGTGGGCAGTTAAGTAGCGTGAGAATATCGAGTGGTCCAGAAATAGAAGCTTCCTCCTTGCAGTTAAACTGGTTTTAAATATAGCACAGCAGTCTAGACATGTGATATGGTACTTGATCATTTTTTTTTAGTCCTCTTCTGTTTAAGATACTCGGATGAGACTGAGTATTCTTCTGTTCGTTTCATTTTTGAATATTATGAATCATGAATGTTTAATAACTAAAGATGCATAAAATTTGCATTTGGTATATTATAAACTATAACTTCGATAATGCAAAGCTTAGTTGATCGAGTCTATTATAAACCATGGTGAGATCCAAAGAAATGGTTATTATTCTCTTCTTGACTGTTACTTGAATCCTCTGGAGCAATAATACAGATCCGGTATTCGCAAAATCACGCATTGTTGCGAGGGTATTCGGCCGTAAGGGTTGAATGGTTTTAGCAATGGACGGGTGGCTGTAAGGCGCTTCTCTTGTCGTCATCGACGTCGACGACGCCATATTTGTGTGGGTTGGCGAGAGAGCTGCAGCTTCGAGCTTGGCCGGTTTCCTAGGGTGGGATTCTAAGCGAGCAAGGATAGGAGGGTTCTGAGCTGAGAAACTGCGACTGAAAGTACGCGGGGCTCAGGACGTAAGGGGAAGGAAACGACTCTAGCATATAGAGTGAGTTTAGAGGATTCGTTGTCCCACTCACTTGGAAACTTCAAGACGTCGATACCAACGACGCCGACGCGGATCATTCCTGTTTTTTGGTGTTTATGCAAATATTTCTTATTATTTTTTTTAAATTTATTTACGTGATTGATGTGACGTAATAAACTGACAATTTAGCTTTAAAGTAATATTTTTGCCATTCGGCTATTTGCCTTGGCATTGAAATTGAATAAATAATATTTTTATTAGGTATAATAATCTACATATTTGAAAGAATGAGGAAAATCATGTTTCTGGGAGATATGTATAAAAACATGGGTTTTCTTAGTTGAATTTAATATTATTGGAGAGGTTTTGATTTGAATTTGTGCTTTTTCAAAGTTTCATATGGTTCTGAGCGATAGTTAATTTATTGTGATGTGTTTTCGAAGTAGCTCTAAAAAGTAAATTTGAATTTAGCGCTCGATTTAAAACCATTTTTATAGTTTGATTTGAAATCATCAGTAAGGTTGACCTGAATTTATTCTTTTTTAAGACGTTATATATTTTTTGGTGGTAAATAATATTCTATGTCAAGTTTTTGGAGCTGTTTTGAATAGTTCGTTGGTTCTATGAGCTTGTTTCGTCAGATTTTCAATTAATTGATACTGTTGTTGAGATGTTTTTTAAAATTTTGTTTTAAAAATACACCAACTATGTATATTATGATAAATAATATCCGAAAATCACTGATAGAAAATTTTTTTTGTTCACAATTCATTTTTCTCTTCTGTTACCCCCCACGGAAAAAATATATATCCAGGGATATATCTCTTCAGAATATATCCTGGTATATATTCCCGGATATATACCAGGATATACTCAATTTTGCCGAAAAGATATATGATAAAACAGTATATATCCTGATATATATGGGGTATTCCATGCCAAATCGACCACTTTTGAATTCGACCCCTTTAGATTTAGCTGAAACTTTATCATTCTTTTCTACCCTTTGAAAAACATTTTTGAGAATTTTTTCAAATTTTTTTGTTCAACCCAAAAAAAGTTTTGAATTTCCCAAAAAAGTAGCTTTTTTATTTTCAAATAGCCATAACTTTTTCAGACATTGACCTTTAAGTACCTTTTTTTTAAAAAATTTTTGTTTTTGAATGAACTTTTCGAAAAAATACACAAAAAAAACTAAATATGATCAATTTCATAAAATAATCGGTTTTTTTTTTTTTTAACAAAATTGTTATTTTTTCAAAAGTTGGCCACTTTTTTTTTTTTATTTTTTTTTTCTCAAAAAAAACTTCAATCAATTTGACAACTATTCCCGCTCATCCCGGGCAGCGCCGATTTTTTTTTATATTTTTTTTATTTAATTGAAAAAAAAATTGTCAAATTTTCTGAAATAATATAAATTTTTTTTTTCAATTAAACAATCTTTGTCCAAACAAAGACACAACTAACTGTATGACTAACTAGCTTCTATAGCTAACGTAGTCACACATATTTACTTACACATTCACACGTGCAAGCGTCTTCGTTTTGAACGCACTTGACTGGACACTAGTGCTCTCTCTCTAACGCATAAAAGGACGTTATTTTAATCAATAATTAATTATCTATGCGTCTGATTGAAAAATAGCTAAGGACTTTTCGTCTCAGAATTATTTTGTTTATCAGATGCTACAATGGCGTCCGTTACTTCTGGGACACCCTGTATATTTTTTCCGTGGGGGACGTGGTGATCTCAGGTTACTAATTATTATATTATAGATGATTGATTGATCTGAAAAAAATTTTTAATTTCCCGCCATAGTAATGATTATAAAAAATTGGAAAGTTATTGGTTTTACTCAAATTTTCAAAAATCGAGTTCTCATCAGATCTCCATGTTTTGAGATCTTAGGAAACAGTTCTGACTATTTTTACATGGTGAATGCTTCTTCGGAGTTATCAATGCTGACACTTTAGCCAAGATTTTGAGTTACTAATTTTATTAAAATGTACATATTAAACTTTATTTCAGTGCTAATGTTCCTTCTATAAGAAAAAAAATTCAAATCATAAATTAGACCAGCTGGCAATTCAAGTTTTGTTTGAAATGGTCATAAATTTTATAACTCAAAGCTTAGATATAAATTCGTAGTACTACATTATATGAAAAAAATAGGGCATTGCACAAAGTAAAACAAGAGTGCCATCTTAGCTGTTGCTTTTTACTCGAGCAATCAGCATTCGCCCTCATGATAAACACAAATATTTTCCAATTACAAACTGAAATTTATCGTTCACTATTGATTATTAAAAAATATTTCGGATTATGAGGTAAACGTATATAAGTATAACGAAAAATTAGAGTTAATTGACTTTAGTCAGCCTTTTTGTAACATCTCTTTTTAGACGAATTTTCTAAGAACACTACACCCATTTCAATGAGAAATAAGCTTTTTAGTGCTTTAAAAATGATCAGAAGTTGTTTTAAATTAGGGATCTGCAATTTAATGTCAACAGGGGAATATTCTGGTTGAAGCGCAGGGGAATCGGGGAATATATGGGAAAGTAGCTGTGAATGTCGATGTGGCACCTATGGGGGCAAAAGAGATGGTTGCGGGGGCCAGTGGTGTTTGGAGGTTAGACCGCAGTTACAATATCGCTTGATTAGAAATGTACATCGCGTATATGTGCGAGCCGCATACCCAGATGGTGGGTGGTTGCCTGGGCTGATGCATAGCCAACTCTATGGTTTAATATACGCTTGGTAGAACTTACAATAAGGAATTGCAATAGTGAATGCACTGGAGGACACCTACAAACTTCTTTTTTATTGATGAATCGGAAAAATTAAATACTTCAGTTGATTAATTTCATAGGTGTAGATTTTTATTGTTAAAATAGGTATATACAGACAGAATATTAAAACAACAATATTAATAATACATTTGTTTAAAACTGAGGTCGAATAAGGAACATAATTTTTAAAAACAAAAAAGATAGTTTAAAATCATTTATATGGAGCAAAATAGTTAACTCTCAGTAATCTGTTGTATTTTCATTCGTAGTAGGGTAAGCACCCCAATAGATGGACGGTTAAGCAAACTCTCGTGTTCTATTAAAAAAAAAATATAGTAATATACAGATAAGTTGTGATAAAGTAAATTATATTTATGTAAAAATATATAATTAACCAGGAAAAAATAAGTAAAACTTCGTAAAACGTTGTAGTAATCAATAAAAAAGAAAAATGTAAGAAAAAGTCCAAAACCCCAGTAGATGGACAAAATCTCCACACGGAGAGAAATGGATGGCGTCCCGACTAGAAATTTCGTGAGGCATTGCCGAACAATCAATTCGGGGCAAGTTTGGCTTTCCGAACTTTGGCAAGCCTAATTCACGCCTTATTAATTCCAATATAGGTAAGCCAAAGTTCGGCACTGCCATAGTTTTTCCAAGCTACGCCCAAATTCGGCAAATCTTTGGTAACTGTGATTTCATGCAAGTCAGGCATACCAATAGTATGTAAAACTTTGGACTGCCGTTGGTTTTCCAAGCTATGACCAAGTTTGGCAAACCAAACCGGCAAATCTTCGATAACCGTGATTTCATGCAAGTCAGGCATACCAATAGTTTGTCAAACTTCGTTCTGCCGTAGGTTTTCCAAGCTTCACCCAAGTTTGGCAAACCAAACTTCAGCAAATCTTCGGTAACCGTGAGTTCATGCAAGTCAGGCACACCAATAGTTTGTCAAACTTCGTTCTGCCGTAGGTTTTTCAAGCTACACCCAAATTCGGCAAACCAAACTTCAGCAAATCTTCGGTAACCGTGAGTTCATGCAAGTCAGGCACACCAATAGTTTGTCAAACTTCGTTCTGCCGTAGGTTTTTCAAGCTACACCCAAATTCGGCAAACCAAACTTCGGCAAATCTTCGGTAACTGTGATTTCATGCAAGTCAGGCATGCCAATAGTATGTCAAACTTCGAACTGCCGTAGGTTTTCCAAGCTATGCCCAAGTTTGGCAAACCGAACTTCGGTAAATATTCGGTAACCGTAACTTCATGCAAGTCAGGCTTACTAATAGTATGTCAAACTCCTGACTAAAAATTGTAGTGAGGAATGCTGAAGAATTAGTGAGGGACAAGTTTGGTTTGCCTAATTCAGGCCTGCCTAAGTTGCGCCTCATAAAAACCAAAGTAGGCAGAACGAAAATTGGCATGCCGAAAATATTCCAAATTTGGTTGTGATCCTGAAACTGTGTGGCATTGCCGAAGTCCGGTATATTATGGAAATGCCGGACTGATTTGTAATAACGGTAACCATAAATAATTGCTGAAGTTCGGCTTGCCAAACTTGGACGTAACTAGGAAAGTCTCATGGATTCCTTAAGTCTGATATATCATGGGAATGCCGAACTGGTTTCAAGTAACGATAACCTGAGTTTTGCCAGTTTGGAGCGAACTTGGCTTTCCGAACTTAGGCTACCCCAATTCGAATCTTTTTTAAAATTAGGCAAGCCGAACATTGGTCATGCTTATAAGTATCTTGAGGCACGAAGTCGCTCATCATCGGCGTAGCGTCGTGGTATGGTATAGGGCTCTCGTGCGTCGGCTACGGTGTTCGAGTCTTGCGTTCGACATGTACGACTTTTAACAATTAATAATTACTATCAAGGCGAGTGTATGAAGTAAAGTTACGTGTTATGTGTAACTGATGTATCTAACTCCTACATCATCTCCTTCCCCCTTGACTTATCAAATCTACCAATCAAAAAAAACTTCTTCACAGAAAAAAACGCTCCAAAAAATAAAAAAAAAATTACCGAAAAACTAAAATTAAATAATAAAAAATAATATTAAATAAAAGCAAAAAAAATTTGTTTTTTTTTTTTATTCATGAAATATTTGAAAAATTTGGTCCTAAATTCCATATTTATACTTAAAATAGTAAAAGTAGATAAAAAAATAAGCGTTTGTTATTATTAATTTTCGCTTGATAATAAAAAAGCTAAAAACCCAAAAAGAATTAAATTTGGATTCTTCCTTGCGAATTTGGTTTCCGAAATGCTGCCTACTTAGGTAGCCAAATTCGGACCAAATGAGGCTTAGGTAATCACCAGCAAGTGTGGTTTCCAAACTGCAGCCTAATCAGGAAGTTAGGCTGAGCCTCGCAATTGCGTTACATCCCAAACTTCGGCCTGGTTTGGATGCCTCACTTACCGCAAGTTTGGAGTTCGGCATGCCTTACTTGCACCAAATCACTGCCTCACTGAAATTTCTAGTCGGGGTTTAACACAATGTCAGTATGGTCTCCAGACCGATACTAAAATAGTATGTGTAATATTGCAATTCAGTATTGTAACGAGTCCCATAAGTATGGCGTTATTTACTATGTAGTATAGTAATGGTGCTATTTTATTTTTTACACGTATGCATAGCAGGCTTGGCAAGACAGTATGGTCCTGAGACCCATACTACATTGCTGATGACGCAATGGTACTAGCGGTTCCCGCTATAATTTTTGGCGTGTTAAGCAATTAAACTCTTGTGTTACCATTAAAACTACACTGATGGAAGGATTTGTTTTTACTTAATTAGCTTTATTAACTGTTAATAAATGATTTCTTAACATCATAGGATTTAATAAATATTTATTAAAAGTTAATTAATTATTTATTAAATCATAATAAATATTTGTTAACAGTTAACGAATATTTATTAACAGTTAATAAATATTTATTAATGGTTAATGAATATTTGTTAACTGTTAAGAAATATTTATTTAAAATAAAAAGCAAAAATAGCAATTTTCTTTAGACACTTTTTATAATTCTATAGGCTGAAATACATGATAATAATTCAATTCACTAAATAAATTAACGATTTCAATATTTAAAAATATAAAAGATAATTATGAGCTGTGATAGAATTTGGTATTTTATAATAAACGTTAATATAATTAATGCAAATAATTTATAAAGATGATTTTTGTTTATAAACAATCTTCATATCATATGACATTACAAGCGAACCAAATTTACTCAAAAAAATATTTATCAACTGTTAATAAATATTTGTTAACTATTAATAAATACTTATTAACTATTCATAAATGTATACTTTCCTCCCAAATAAATATTTATTGAATGTTAAAAAATATTCATTAAAATTTAATAAATTAAATAATTGTATTCAAATAAATTAAATTATTAATAGTTAATAAATCCTTCTATCAGTGTATATAAGGTAAAAGACCCAGTAATTGACACTGGCCTAGTTATTGACACTTGAAATTTTATTTTAATTAAAGAAAACAAATCGACTTTAATAAATTAATAAATGTAATTTTTGAATTATAAATTTTAAGATAATTGGTTTTTTGAGAACATTTTATTTTTTTAATTAGAATAAATTTTTTTTAAATAATCTCTTTCATATTTTTAATAAGACAGACATAAATTCTTGTAATTTTTTAATTGATTGTTGTTATTTTTCTTCTCTAAAACCAATTCATATCAGAGTAAAAATAAAAAAAAAAAAAACAATTATGTCATGAAATAATATCATTTTTCATTTATATAATATATTTCGGACATAACCTACGTCTATAATTAAATAAACATTATTGTTACTCCAATGGTGTTGTAGCTAATATCACAATATAGGCTAGGTCTACCTGCCAAAAGAACTGTACATACGGCAAGCCAGTATGGACCTGACGGCCATACTAGCATTGCGGCATCCGCGATAACTATCGCCAATGTTACCATTCCCGCAATGGTCGAATCATCTATGTGTACAATTTAATAATGGACAAAAATCTTCGATACCATACTGTATGGCGTTCTCGCCCATACTGGTATAGTGGTATCTACCATCCATTTCTCTCCGTGCAGTAGATGGACAGTCAATACCAATAGATGGACACTACTTACAAGCGATATTTTCAATTCATTATTTATATCTGAAATAATTAATTTATTAATTTTTTCCACTAAAAAATAAAGCTTGATAAAATTAAAGAGAAAAGGTCATAAATCGGATGGTAATTTTCAAAATACATCATAAAGTAATTTTATTAATTTTGCAACACCCGATGCTTTCTCATGTAAAGTAACATATAAAATATATTAATATAAAGAATACTAATAATTAATAAATTATCAATATAAATTTATAAACTACAACGTTAAAAACATTTTATGTTGTCTTCTTCCTTTTAATAGGCCTGTTCTCTTTTGCTTTTAAATTTCCTTCTCTCAATTTTTTCTTTTATTCAGCGTTTTCTTATTTCTCTTCAATTTCTTCAATAATCATAATAATACTTTCATTTTCAGTACATGTCTGTTTGCTATAATCTTTACTCTTATTCTCACATTGATTCATCAGTAAAATTGAAAAAAAATAAGAAAATTCATCATATAAACTCAATGTCCATCTATTGGATAAAGGTCAGAAAAGCGTCACCAATAGATGGACACTAAATTCTATTATTTTTTTTCGATTTTATCATTAAAATATTAAATTTCTAGCTTTGTTAGTGAAATCTAAGCGTAATCATATGTACAAATCTTACTTTTTCTATTATTTTTAATAATAATAACAAATAACGTCCACCAGCTATCTGTCACATGCTTACTAGTGGTGGCGTTCTCGGAGCAAAACCTCGAGACGTCCAATTTAAATAATTTTTTTAAACTATTATTTTAAATAAAATGTTAAAAAAAAATTACTTTTCGCTCTCAGAACTACTTATAATTGCTTCTAGAAATAATATCTGTCCATCTATTGGGGGGTGTTCATCTATTGGGGTATTTACCCTAGAATTTTACCATACAATGCATTAAATATCCAAGAAAGCTCTAAAATTATTATTTGTTTAAGAACTTGGAATTATTTTAAAGTAAACGATAAGAAATCGAAAATATTTTTTTTTTATTAAATATTTTTTTTTTATGGCAGGGTTTTTAATAATATCAATTGATCGAGAAAGAACTCTCAATTTTATTAGTAAATTACATTGATATTTAAAAAATAGTAATTTTTGTAGTTTTTCAACGAAAATTTTTCATTTTTTTGAATTCTGAAAAATGGAATAATAATAAAAAAAAAGTTAAATTTTTATATGTTACGGATAAAAATAGAGTGAATCTCCTGTCTGAATAATTACACGAAGTTTATGAAATGTCTCGTCTTAAGCCCTCGTAAACAAAATATAATGCAGCGATGTATTCAAAGCAATATACTGAAATATATGCCAATACATTTATCATATGGGGAAGTCTACGCCAAATCGACCACTTTTGAACCTGACTCCTTTCGATTTGGCTGAAATTTTTTTATCTTTTTCTACCCTATGAAAAAAGGTCCTCAGAATGTTTCCAATTTGTTTATCCAACTCAAAAAAAGTAATGAATTTTTCAAAAAAATTGCTTTTTTAATTTCAAAAATTAACTTATTGGGACGTTTTTTTTTTTTAATTTTTGTTTTTAAATGTAAGATAAAAGCCCCAATAGATGATCCTGTACCAGTATATGATCACTCCATGTATTTGTATATCAATATTTGTGAATATACACGGAAAAAATTTACTGTTGCTGCAACAGGAGGCAGCCATGTTGCAGCAATAGGATTTTCCTGCTGCTGCAAAAAATCAGTCATGTTGCAGCAACGTGATAAAATCCTGTTGCAGCAACAGGATTACTACTGTTATTGCGACTTAATTAAAATATAGTTGGGACATTCCATGCCAAATCGACCAATAGTTGGAATTGACCACTTTCGATTTGGATAAATTTTGGTCAGAAGTTTTTTTTTATCATATAACGAACTTTTGCCAAAGGAAAAAAAATAAAAATTTTTTTTCGTAAGATATGCAAATTGAAAATTTCGCGATTTTTACAGTTTTTCAATTTTGTTTATGTAATATCTCGAACGCTATTATAGATACAGGAATAGCCTTTTGTTTGTTTGAAAGAGGACACTTGAGGCTATTGAAAAAAAATATTTTGGAAAAAAATTTTGAAAAATGCCTAATTTTGAATTTTTGAAAATTGTCAAAAATGACAATCGACATTAAAACTTTGGCTTAATTTTTTTGTATAATAACTTGTACTAACTTATTTTTTTTATTTTTTGGACGTAATCTTAAAGTCAGGCTTAACGCATGATATAATTCGTTATTTGTCGTTTTTTTACTTCATTTAAAGTTGACGACGCCACTTATCGTCTGATTAACATGGAAATGATTTGAAATTTGAGAATGAGCAACATTAATGTGCAGAAATTCCTAACATAAGTAAACTAGTATTCGAAAGAATGAAAAAAAATTGATATTTTCATCACATTATTTCTGATTTTTATTGGAAATTAATATCTGTTTGAGTTATTTGATATGAAAAACTGTTATTGAAGTAAAAAAGGACAAAATATATCATACGTTAAAAAAATAAGAAATTATACCATGCGTTAAGTCTGACTTTAAGATTGCGTCCAAAAAATAAAAAAAAAAGTTGAAATTAATTTATTATTTAATATTTCCACGTCGTGAATTTAATTTTTTAATGCTCAAAATTGCAATACTACACAGAAAAAAAGATTTCTTAACTGAAGAATAAAATTTTTGGCTCAAGTAAATTTTCGGGTGCCCGAAGGAAGACCGAAGTTGTCTTGGCCGAAGTAAAAATTTTTCTTGAAATTCTATTCTTGGTGGAAGTAATTTTTCTTAATTCAAATTATCATAAATACTTGATACAATAAATTTTTACATTGGATTAAGATTTTTAGATACTTTAGGGAAGCAGCGCCACCTACTTCAGCTGAGAAAAAAATTTTCTCATCTTGAGAAAATTTTTCTCTTGAATATTTGATACCCATTTTAGATTATTTTAGCACGCAATTATACATATTGAATGAAAGAAAATGGTTCAATATTATTTGATCTTCCCATTTGACATATTCGTCAATAGAAATATTAATGAAAATTTACTATCGAGATATTTAATTTTTTGGAGCAAGAGAAAAATTTTCTCAAAACAAGAAAATTTTCTTGATTTAAATAAATTGTCTTAAATCAAGATAGGTATTTCTTGAAGCAAGAGAATTAATTTTGTTGGAATAAGTGAAATTTCTTGTGTCAAAAAAAAAATTTTTTTTTGCCCAAGAAAATAATTAGCAAGAAAAATATTTTCTTGGTTCAAGTGAACCATTCTTTCTGTGTCTATATCTGCATAACTTTACCTTATTTAGAAGTTGTAAAAAACAGAAAAAAATTTTTCTTTGAAATTCAAAAATTCATAATTGTGAAAAAAAAAAAAAAAAACAGTTCTAAAAATCTCAGGATCCTTTAAGATCAGTATAAGGTATTATACAAAAAAATTGAGCCACAGTTTTAATGTCAATTGTCATTTTTGATGATTTTCAAAAATTCAAAATTTAGCATTTTTCAAAATTTTTTTCCAAAATATTTTTTTTTCAATAGCCCCAAGTGTCCCTTTTCAAACAAACGAAAGGCAATTCCTGTAACTGTAATAGCGTTCGAGATATTACAAAAACAAAATTGAAAAACTGGAAAAATCGCGAAATTTTCAATTTGCAATCTTTTGAAAAAAATTTTTTTCAAAACTCCATCACTTATTTGTGGGTTAAGTAAAAAATTCTGAGAACCGTTTTTCATAGGGTAGAAAAATATAGAAGAATTTGGAAAACAGTTGACCCAGAAGGCCATTTCTAGAACTTCCCGCTATGTACGCTTGGTAAATTGTTTATAGATGTGTCTATTCACACGCAAAAAAATCGCGGCGTGGATTTATCAGGACTTTTTTACGTATGAATAAATATGTCCATTGTTTATTCCAAAGTTTTGAGCTCTTCGAGCTCATATATATTTGTGAAATATATAAAACCTGTAAAAAATTCATGTAAGTACTCAAATAAACGGTCTCGATGACCGCGATATCGAAAAAAGCTCATATCTTGAAAAATATCAGTAGTTGACAAGATACAATGTAATTTCTTAATTATTGACATTTTCTATGATATAAGCTCATTCCGATGTTGCACTCATCGCGGAGTGAAATTTATTAATAGTAAAATTTAAATCCGTCTTGGAGTGAATTTTACTCACGGAGGAAGTGAATCAATTGAAAATCATTCACTCCGCATTCACTCTCAAGTCACTCCGTATTTATTCTGAAATTTTTTTATAGTGTATAAGTAGGGCAAAATCCATATACGTCGAATATGTTTTTCCTTGATAAAAAAGTCTAACATGATTGCGATTTACTGAATTTTAGTGACTACATAGTTGCTTCCATCATACTCACTTTTTAATAAAAGGTAAAATTGATATATTTGAATATTTTTTTAGCTTATTGTTAGTTTGACCTGAGATTGGTTGTAAAAAAAACTATAATTTCTAATGTTCCATAAAAGTTTCAGAGGCGCGCAGTAGCCCTATCGGATCCGGCCCTTGCTTACCAAACCATTGGACCGGGTTCGAGTCCGGCGTACACCAATGAATATTTTCAATATTCAAGTGTATTATTCTGCTCAGCCCAACAAATAAAACGAGTTCTAATCTCAAAAGTTTACCCTCTACCGTAGTCGCTCATGACCTTAGTAGTTTATGCGACTTTAAACAAATTGAAAAAAAAAAAAAAAAAAAGTTTCAGACCATTTCAAGTCTTATAATTGTTTATTTAATTATGATAATTATATACCAATAGACTTCATCAATATGCATCGAAAAAATGAGATCTATGTAGGATGTATAATAAAGATGGTTCTATATTAACACTATACTTTACAGTTCTTGAAGCGTGGTTTCCGGCTACGCCTAGACTTTCCTCCCGAGTTCCACCCGCAAGGAATATTCAGTCATTCTGTTAGATTTGCTATTCTCCCTTGAGAACTCTCTCGTTCCCTTTTCTCTTTGCATCGTGTATATCGTATAGTACCAGGGCATAGTACCATCTCGTTCTCTTTTCTCCAATCGTAGCTTCAACATCAGAACCTAAAAGTTTCGAGAGCTCTCCGCTCGCTCGGGAGAACTCTCGTGAGAAGTGAAAGGGTGAGAGACAGAGGTAAGGGGTAGTGCTAGAGAATTGCTTCGAATGCCACTGTGATTATATATTGTTCGCAAAGAAGATGGCGTCTGGGTCGATTCTCCAGTAGAGGATAATAATCGTACAGTACTCTAGAGATGAAAGCAATTGATCATACCAATTGGAATTATTATTATTGTTATTATATATTATTAAAAACTAAAACAAATATTTCGTTTAAATATTCATAGTTTTCAGGTAAAATATTGTCAATAGTTGAGGTGAGGTAAGCTATAATGCATGAAATTTTGCAAACTATTACAGTGGTAAGCACAGTGCGGGGTAAAATTTTGAGGCAGCAAGAGAGTTTTAAGACAAACTACCTCAGTTTTCCCTCGTGGCTCGAGAACGTCAGAAATACCGTAGGAACATTCTAAACAGTTAATTAGCTGAATAATGCAGCGGTAATCTAGTGAAAATTGCATGTACATCGACCACACTCAGTTTCAACAACTTGATCACCTAAGCGAGAAAAATTGATTTTTTTATAGCTTAGCTACAGGCTTAGCTTATAAACTATCTACAGTCTCCATTCTCTATTATTGAGATTAGATCCATAGTAAAGATATTCTTTATAGAAAACACGTTAAGGCAATGATGTAAAAAGATTATATTCATATTTTTAATTTTATTTATCATACACAGAGAAAAAAAATTTCCAGTAATTAGGTTACTTGTTAAAATCGATACTTAGCTTGAGTATTTAACTTTTTATTTCTTCAATATAAAGGAAATATTTTTCAATTTATTGCAGTTTCTAAATCAATTTCATAAATATAGAAAGACGATCAAATAAAATCTGAAAAACTATTGATTCTGCCGGTCATCTTTGAACCGAATGTCAAAAACCGACTTTCTTTCGATTAATTTCAAAATTAAATCAAATCTGAATCTCAAAAAACTTCATCGAATGTTGCAAAGCACGTCAAAATTGGTGGACCTTTCCGGGAGAAAGGTTTGCGATATAGTATGTTGTGTGAAAAGGGATGAAATAAGACGATTTGAGACTGGAGCGAGTTATGACTGCCCGAGCGAAGCGAAGGCTCTATTGCTTCAACCTGAAATCATATTTTGTAGTACTCATTATACTTTTTTTTTTTTTCACTTGTATTAGAACTCACAGTTTTAATATCAGAAACCAGTCAAAATGTGGCAATTTGAGGCTGATAGCGTTTTGTTTAATTGTTATTGAAATGAGCTATTTCCTGGTTTACAATAAAGAAAATCAATTTTAATAGGTCTGAAAATCATTCTAATATAACTTCATTCAGTAGACAGATAACTGAACATTTCTGCTCTCGGGATGAAGCCGATCGCATCGATCTGAAATTGTCTTGTTCCAACTGGCTCAATAGACGTTGAAATTTCAAGTTTCACTGCAAGTGATATGAACAGTTTTTTCGTTGAGTGTAAACTAGTTCAAATCGTTCACGATAAATAGGTAATAAAGAATAAGAATATTTATAAATTAAATTCAAATAAGTATTCAATGAAAATATTAAAATAAAATAACGGAAATGACTATAAGTTATCTTAAAATAAATGAAAAAGAATCTATAATGCTATCTCAAATCAGTCTTCCATATCTATTGTTCATTGAAGAATATGTTAGGTGAACTCCTGTGTGACTCACTCCAGTTAATCGGAAGTAATTATATTAATTGCATGGCACACCCCGGGAGTCGTTACGCAGACGGTCCACTGGCTCGTCGCGCAGTTAATTCAGGCGCAAGGCGCGTGTGGCCACCCGAGATACTCTACGGTGTAACTGTCAGAAGGAACTCGAGCGCACAATTAAACCTGTAACCAGTTAACATCTGCCAGAGACGTTCGGTCCTTCGAGTCGTATGGCGAGAATACAAATCGCCAATTCCTTTATATTATTTACTTACCAAATTCCTATAAACTTCGTAGCAATTATATTACTACCATAGCAGTAAATACTTATACGTGTCACCCTTATATATTTTTATGCTAATTAAATCCTTTGCTAGGTAAAAGAAGAGACGAAAAAACAAAATAAACATCTCAAAGTTTCCAAGGATGGCATTATATGAGCATTTTGACTTGCCGAAAATTTTTTATAATAAATCAATTTTATGGTCTCAATTATAATATTAAATTTGCAATACATCGAAAACTGGCAATACGTTATTGTATAAATATGATACGTCGATAGTGAATTCGATATAGTCGGAAAAACATATAGTAGACTCCCCAACTGGATGAACGTGGTTAGCCGCAGGTAAAATTGCTTATTCTGATAATTTCCCCCTACTATTCTTTCGATACATATCTGTAACTTTAATTTCTGAGAATTTTAAGCGCTCATTTCGTTTATTTTATATTTATCACGACGTAGATGTAACTAACGTGTACGTGAATTAGTTGCAAAATACTTAATTTATTAAAACTGTATTAAACGAAAGGTCAACGAATCAAGGAAAGTATCTTTAAAAATTTTGTGTTTGATTAAAAGAGAGTACCTTTTTTTAACTTCCCGCTGAGAAAACTGAAACTTTTCAAAAGTAGGGAAGTTATTGGTTTATACGTTTGGTTTATACGTTTTGAGGTCCTAGAAAGCTTTCCCGAATGTTTCTGCGATGATGATGATGATGATGATGATGATGATGATGATATGTGTGTGCGTGTGTGTGTGTGTGTGTGTGTGTGTGTGTGTGTGTGTGTGTGTGTGTGTGTGTGTGTATTAAAAATTTGGCATTCAAAGGAGTTCCATCAAACTTAGATTTCCTGTAAATTTGAATCGATTCGGACCGGTAGATTACAAGAAATCTCAAAAAAACTACGAAGAAAAATTTTTTTCAAATATGGCTTTTTTGGAATAACTTTTAAACGACTTTACCGATCGATTCCAATAACCAATCAGCTCTTAACATAAAAAAACCACTTCGATCACCGCCGGGCGGATCAAAATCTGTAGATTCGTTCGTGAGATATTGTTGACGAAAAAAATTGAAAAATGTGATTTTTTTAGATGAATTCGTAATTTATGTCCGGATTACTTAGCGACATTAATAGGCCAGTCACCGGCATTGTTGTATGCCTGGCAGTTCCTACACGGGGTTTCAGGGATGGCCTGCAGGATCAACCGTTTTCCAGATTTTTATTTTGTATGAAAACATTTTGATATTAAGATATAAACGATTTATATAAACAGGAACTTCTTGATTATAAAATAGATGCTTTGAATTTTTCATAATTTTCTATTTTTTTCTAACGAAGTGAGCTCTTTATGCTTTCGATAGGATCCTAATCTAGTTTGGATGGTAATACACAAGTGATTGAAGATGCTACCACAGGGTTGAGAAAATTTTTACTACACTTTTCCCGAGTCGAAATTTACCGTCTTAATAACGCCTCTGAGGTCTCATTTCTTTTATTTTTTTCTGGAAGTGTCACTTTTAACGATGACACGACAAAATCTCCTCTCTAAAATCTAATTTTAAATCATAAAATTATTATCCCTGATAGTTGTGATGGTCTATTTCGTATAAATATTATACACAAAAACCATGATAAAAGGGCACAACAAGATTTTGAAGCGTATTTTGTCGGGGAGATTTTTTCGTGGAACCGAAAAAATCATTTTAATACATTTATCGATTTCTTTTATTTACTTTTTTTTATTCCTCGGTCGAAAGTATGCATCTTTTGCACCTATTTCAAGGCAGAAAGTTAAAGATTCGTTCATTGGTAAAGCTACACATTCGCCATTATAACAGCGGGAGTATAAAATGCTTTCGTTACCGCGACTGACATTAGTCAGGTTTCACGACATATTAAATGATTTTTTCATATCAGAGAATTTAATTATTATTTAGATTCTTTGTTATTTACAGGCAAGCCATTAAGATACATTTTATTATTTACATTTATAAAAATACATATTTTCAGAAGATATTCAATAGAAACAATAGTATTCTCATGAGCCATATACATGAGCCAAGTTAATTTTCAGATTATCGAAGAGTAGTTCAAAAACTCGACCATCATAAAGTTTTTGTGTTATAGCATAATGTTTAGGAATAAATTTACAATTATGATTGGCACATTCATTCATACAATTAATTTTAAAAAAGTAATGTATAATTCCACAATACCGTATATTCTTTACAGCAAACAACATGTAACAAGATTTTGTTTTTAATTTTCTTTCATATGATTCAAAAATATATACACAGAAAAAAAAATTTACTTGAATCAAGTAAATAATTTTGAAGAATTTTATCTTCTTGATTTGAGTAGAAAAATTCTTAAACTAAGGAATTTTTCTTGGTTTAAGTAAATTTTACTTAATCCAAGACAATGAAACTCTTTAAAATTATTTTCTTGGTTCAAGAATTTTTCTTTTGATTCGAGCTAATTTTTTCTTCTGTGTAATTTATTACTCTTTAATAGACGTAAATATATTTGAATATTATTAACAGAAATATTGAAAAATAAAAGTAACTGGCGTATATAATTTGGAAGTTCTTCATCATTATAGTATGCTCCGACAGTATTATAACAGCCTGTAATAATATTTTCGTGAATTTTAACTTGATTTTGCCGTAGGAGATGAAAATACGTTATTTCATATTCAGATAATTGATATAATTTATTTCGCATCTGTACATGAGATTTAACTACTTGTGAATCGATGTAGAAAGTGCTATGAATAAGTTTTAATAACTCATACTTTATTTGAAAATTTTTCATCAATTTATGCAATAATTGTTTAGCTATATAAATGAAAATATTAATTGAATCTGAACATAAAATAGAATTTTAGCAGTTACAAAAAGTATATAGTGATTGAAATAAGTCGTTTTCATGATTCAAAATAAAATCGAAATAGAATAATGAAACATCCACATTTACAGTTCAGATAATTTTCAATAGGACGCGGAAATTTTCAAGCTCAAAAATAAAAAAAAAGTAGTAGGGGAGTCTGGGGCATGACGGCCCTCTTAAGCTGATTTTTCCTTTTTGTGGCTTTTAACCATCAAATTCATTTATTTTCCATCTATTTCGAATGAATCAGTCAAAATTTTGTAAAAAATCGAAAAAAAAAATTTTTTTCTCACCTCCGGGCGGAAAGCGTCAATTTTCCTCCCGCTGCGCTAAACGAAAATGCCGCTTTCCGCCTCCGTCGAGGAGAAAAATAGTATACACACCACGGGCAGTAAATAAGAAAGCCTCAGATCACATGTTTATTGACCTCGGCTTCCCCTCGGACAACAATTACATGTGATCTGAGACATTTCTTACTTTACTTCTCTAAATGTATAATATACTATTTTTCACTGAAACAATTACCACCAAAATCTAGAGATTCTCCTCCCAGAAAACGTGGTCGAGGGAAAACCACGATTCTTACGAGTCTTGAGTACCGCTGAGAACTCAAAGAAAAAAATCAAAATAAAGCAAAAAAAAGACCTCAGTTAAACAAAAAAAAAAAAAAAAAAAAGAATAAATAAAATCAAAACCAAAAAATTTTAATAAAAAAAACATTTAAAATGTAAAAATGATGATTGCCATTGTCTTTATTGCAGTGGACTTTACTTAGAATCCACAGAGTCATGGATTCAGTATAAAAATTGTAATAAATATGGTCTCATGATTCTTGCGCAGGTATTGGCGAAGATTATTTTGACGAATATGTCTGTGATCATTGCGAACAATCGTATATTCATTAAATTATCTCAATGTAATTTCCTAATTATCAAACATTTATATTTCATGTTTTATTCAAAGTTTAATTTTTGTTGAAGTTTTAAAAAATTACTATAAATTTTATTGTGAAGCTGTTAATTAGTTTTAAATAGATAATAATCAATAATATAATTAATTTCTTTTATCGCAGTTAGAGGTTTTAAACTTACGTACAAGAAAAAATACAGAGATGTTATTTAGCAATGAATTGGTTACATTAGATTACATTGATTGAAATCACATGTTGAGTTTTCAGATTGAGCTTTTAAAATACGTAATATCTTGAACCAGACCTTTTTTTTCTATATTTTTATCAAGTCAAAATTAGAAATATGAATTGCGTGGATTAAGACATCCTTGGAGGAATTCAAATAAAACTTTGAGATTGGGTTTTTGCCTGGTGCAGAGGATACCGTGATCAATAATTTATAATATAATAATTACTGTTTTAATTTAAAAAAACTGTGTTTTCAATTTTTGACAAGCTATATATAATTCAACTTTTGTTAAATTTTTCAGTTCAATTAAATTCTTTCTGATTTATTTTACTCAAAATAAATACCATTGACCTAAAATAATGAATTCTTTAAATTTATCACGATTCGAAAAAAAAAAAAAAATTTTTTTCATTAGAATTTTTTTTTCGAGTTGTCCATTATGCCCCACATATCACACATTGACCCAAAATATCATAAAAACATTATAGAGGTTACAACTTGACGGAGATTGAAAAAAAAAATTAGAAAAACGGTAGACCCTGAAGGCCATCCGTGCAACTTCCCGCCAATTCTATACCTAAACGCTTGAAATTGCACTTATGACGTTTTTGAGCTCTTCGAGCTCATAAACACAATTTGTATATTATTTTGAGCTCTCCGAGCTCAAAAAATAGCTTTTGTATCCTTTTGAGCTCTTCGAACTCAAAAGTTTGATAAAAAACTATTTTTTGAATTTTCAAACCGCAATAACTTTTGAATGAATGAACTGATTTTTACGTGGTTGACGGCATTCGACGCAGTTTTTTGAGCTTCATGAATAATCTTCAAATTTAAATTGATAGAGCAAAAAATTGTAGAGAAATTCCAAAAAAACATTTTTTTCGGTTTTCTTTCGTCAACGATAACTCACGAACGAATCAACCGATTTTGACCGGACTGGCGGTGATCGACGTGGTTTTTTGATGTTAAAAGCTGATTAGTTTTTTGGAATTGATCGGTAAAGCCGTTTAAAAGTTATTCCAAAAAAACCACTTTTGAAAAAAATTTTTTTTTGTAGTTTTTTTGCGATTTCTCAAAATCTACCGGTCTGAATCGTTCCAAGATATATTCAAAGTCTAAGTTTGGTCAAGCCCTTTCGAATGGCACCAACCGCGATCAAATCGGTCAAGCAGTTCAAAAGTTATAAGAGGTTTACATACATCCACACACACACACACACACACACACACACACACACACACACACACACACACACACACACACACACACACACACACACACACACACACACACACACACACACACACACACACACACACACACACACACACACACACACACACACACACACACATACATACATACATACAGACATACAGACATACAGACATACAGACACCATCGCGGGAATAGTCAGGGAAGCTTCCTAGGACCTCGAAACGTCGAGATTCGATGAAAACTCGATTTTCGTAAAACGGGGTGAAAACAATAACTTCCCGATTTTTGAAAATCTTCGATTTTCTTAGCGGGAAGTTAAAAATTTTTACCTAATTTTTGAGGGGGGCCGTCGTGCCCCAGGGGGGCCTTCGTGCCCCAGGTTCCCCTACTCTAGAATCTTGAGCTAGAAAATGATCTAAATTAATAGAAAAATTATTATTATTGGTAATTATATTGATAATTATAAAACGGTTGATGTTTTTCTTTTCTTTATGGGTAGAAAACTCGATATCAATTTTTTTATCACAGTTATTAGTCGTTTGTAATTTTATGTAAGCACAAGAGTTTATGTAGAAAAAAAAATACATCACTTCATCAAGAGCAGCAAGCCAAGCCAGACCAGAGGACAATACGCCATCAACAAAGTTAAGCAGCATTTGTAATGGTTCATCCTTGAATGGGTAGATGCTAGTGAATCAAGCAAAGCGTTTTTTTTTTTTTTTTTTTTTTTTCAACTGAGATTTCAGCAATTTCTATTTAGCAGCTCGAGAGCACCTCATAGACCTCAAATTTTCTCTCGTCACTGAGACTTTTGAGGTGCTATTAAGGCTCCAAACTGCATGTTGTTTCACTATTCTGGATGTACCTGTCAGGCTGCCAGTTTGTCAGAAATTTGAGGCACTAAATTTCGTAATAGTAAGAAGTAATCTTGAAGGTGGTACTTCCGAATGACAGTCCGGCAAGTGAAATCACTTTTTCAAATTCATTCAATTGAAATCTTTAAATTAAGAGGGAATCTTATATTAACACATTTATTCTTTTTCATTTGATAATCTTGAGTCAAGCTATTTTTTTTTTTTTTTTTTTTTTAATTAATTAAAAACCACATTTTTCGCTCATCGTACATTTCCACTTAATAGATACTAATAAATGGAGAGCCGGTTTTTTGTTCGGTTATACTGCGAAAACTACTGAACCGATCGGACTAATACTTATACCATACTTATGCCTTTTAAGATGTATTGTTTTCATGAAAAAGTATCGATAATGAAAAGAAGATAAAAAATTATTACTGCTGATAAGTGTGATAAAGTAATTATCAATAAAAGATGATTTAAATCTTGAGTTTTAATTTTCCATAATTAATGAAAAAACACGTATTTCCTATTTTTTAGAGCTCTTTCGATTCCGTTGGTCCCGTTGAAAAATAATAAGTAGTTTTTTTTAACTTCCTGCTAAGAAAATCGAAGACGTATGTGTGTGTGTGTGTGTGTGTGTGTGTGTGTGTGTGTGTGTGTATATGTAAGCATGTAAACCTTCTGTAACTTTTGAACGGTTTGACCGATTCTATCGCAGTTGGCGCCATTCGAAACGCTTGACCGAACTTAGATTATGAATATAATTTGGACCGATAGATTTCGAGAAATCTAAAAAAAACTGTGAAAAAAAATTTTTTTGAAAGTGGTTTTTTTGGAATAACTTTTAAACGGCTCCATCGATCAACTCCAAAAACTAATCTGCTCTTAACTTTGAAAAACCACGTCGATCGCCGCTAATCCGGTCAAAATCGGTTGATTCGTTCGAGAGATATCGTGAAGGAAAGAAAACCGAAAAAAGGGTTTTATTGGAACTACTCCGAAATTTCTAGTTCAATCAATTTAAACTTAAAAATTCTCCGAGGCTTAAAAAACTGCGTTAAATGCTGCTAACCAGGTGAAAATCGGTTTATTCATTTAAAAGTTATGGTGGTTTGAAAATTCAAAAAATATTGTTTTATTAAATTTCTACCGGACTTTTGAGCTCGAAGAGCTCAAAAACGTAATAAGTGCAATTTTGAGCACTTCAGTATTAGCAGCCCCTGGACCCCGATTTTGTGCCCAGATCTATCGCCGCATTTGTAATACAAAATAGTATGTGCAACTCGTGCGACGTTGTCGATTACCCACTCAAGCGAATGACCGCACTCGCTTCGCTCGTGCGTTCAACTTCGCTTTCGTGAGCAATCGACAACTTGTCGCACTTGTTGCACAATATACTATAATTCTATTGGTTATGTTTATATACTAGGCAGATTCCTTTACTTACGAGGCCTGTAATTTCTTTAACTGAAACTTTCAATGCTGATTAAAAAATTTTTTTTCATACCAATTATTAATAATTTTGTAAGAAAGACACAGGAATGTTATAATGATTACAGATTGAAAGTTACAATGAATATTAGCTAGAATGATTACATGGATAAAAGGTGCATGCCAATTCGATAGAATTGGGAATCTGTGCAAGTCAAAACAATACTCTATTTAAATTTCAAGTCTAGATCTAAAAATGCAATTCTATAAAGTGCCCAGCGGAGCGAGCGAGTAACAGCTAGTATATTATATTTATTATATTCTAAAAATAATAATAAAAATATTTTGTAAAATTCTCCGAGTTAAATAAAGATTTAGTAGAGAAAACGAGACGATTTATCTTTTACACATCCTTTGGTGGCATTGAGTCTCTTGAGTGAAGTACGTGTCTCATATTTGAGTCCGTTGAGTTTCTGATGGCGGCAACAAGATGCCTAGAAATTGATTGATTAGAGGGTAATATATGAGAGTATGAGAGTATATGTAGAAACCGAGAGAGTAAGTCAAGTTTAAGTATGAAGAAGCGAGTACGAGAGAGTGAACGTAGGTAGTCGATACGGGTCAGTTAGTCAGGTGTTGGATTATTTGGTGGGGTAACAGCGGACAATGCAGAGCAAGTATATCCACGACGGTATATATGAGCGAGACAGGAAGGGGATTGAAAAAGAGAAGGTGAGGGTGGCTCAGAGGCGGTAGTTCGAGGTGCTACAGTTTATAATAGTTGCTGCTCGCCAACCTCTTTCCCATTTCTACACCCTCTCGTTGCTCGACCGCCACAGAATGAGAGAACGGGCCAACCCTGCCCGCAACTTCCACAAAGTTGCTTAAACCTAACCTGCACTTACTGTCTACAGTAACAATCAAGTTTTATTCAAGACTTACACTAAAAATTCATTAAAATTTGAACTTTGTAATTAAAAACAAATCAATATTTTGTGTCGTATTAACACTAAATAATTTGGATTATGGAAAATATTCAGGAGATGAGGAAATGTTTTCTGATTAAGCTGAAATTATGTAATTTGCATGAACTATAAAGAAAAATTTTGAGTTATTGGACGTGGTTGGGTATTTGACAAAGATGAGGCAACTTTAGAGTATGTAGTTTTGAAATACTTGTGCGCTGACTCAACACCACAACCTCAATTATTGAAGAAAATAGTTTACACAACATATACAGTCAGACCTTATTATAAGACTACTTGCTATCTTTTTTAGGAACCAGGTATCGTGGTAGCTTGAGAAAGAAACTAATAGTCGTATAACGAGGTCCGACTGAACTTTAAAAGTTATTCATTTCCTCACAATAATGTATCAAAGAAGCTTTTTTAACGCTTTGCGATTGAGCTGTGCAATATTTTGTTATGATCACTTTTAATACTTGAGTTTGCGACATAGATATCAGTATTTAGTACAAATTTAGTTTTTTGCAACAGTACCGTTCCACAATTTATAGAACATTATGTATACATAATAATATATTATTACATTATTTGTATATTTAATCAATGTACAATCTTGCAAATTACGAATCGTATTATATGATTTATGCATCAGTAAAATTTATTTAGCTCATTGAAAAGTAATCGAAATTGAATTGCTTCAAAGAATACGATAATACTTTGCTATTATTCCATATAATGTTATCTACGGGATGGACAGTACAATTGTATGGTTACAATTCAGACGTAAATACGTGATAATAGGAGTAGGGAGAGTTACAAGACTTATATATGTTTGCGTCTCGACGAGGCTACATTAGAATAAAATATTTCAAGCACACTGAAAAATAATTATTTGATTCATGAAAAATTTTTTATTCAAAATTTCGATCTCGTTTCGAAATATTGCGCTCTCTTAATTTAAGACATTGATTCTTGAATCAATAAATTAGAATTCTTGAATAAAGAACAAAAAATTCTTGATGTATTTTCTAATAATTTCTTTCTTGTGAATGAAGATAAGTGGTAACATTGATCCAATATATTAACGATTCGTTCTAAGAATACACCGTCCAATTACAAAATATTAGGTTTATGATACTTTTTATATCATAAAAAGACTTAAGTGGATTTCAAAATATGTTGACTTAAAAATTTTGTTTATTTAGTTTTTTTACTATTCTGAATGAAGAAAATTATTCATGAATCAAGAATATACATTTCTTGGTTCAAAAAAATGAAACTTTTTGTGGTTGAAGAGAATTAAATTGTTCTTGGATAACGAATTTGACTGTATTTATAAAAAATAATATATTCTTGATCAAGGATCTAGATCTTTCATCTCAGGAAAACGAGATTAAAAAAAAGAAATTCGAAAAGCAAGATAATCGGTCTTTTCA
This sequence comes from Cotesia glomerata, assembly GCF_020080835.1. NCBI lineage: Eukaryota > Metazoa > Arthropoda > Insecta > Hymenoptera > Braconidae > Cotesia > Cotesia glomerata. Next base: position 24,240,022 of record NC_058158.1, on the reverse strand, counting down.
AATATGTTTATTAAAACATAATAAAAAAGTTTATTAAACAGTAATCTACAAACATCTTTTTATTTAAGAAGCTTGTGGTTATTCTTATTAATTATCAAGAGTATAAACTTAAAGATTGAGCTTGATACATAATACCTTTAACAACTATATAGATGTCTTTGATAGCACAAGATGCGTAAATTGGCTTTGAGTACTACAGATGTCGAGGCGGGCCGCGATGAGAAGCTAACACCTTGTTAGCTTGACAAATTTAGCTCATCTAAGAGTACTCTCCCACCTTGGGTCACGCGGTTTTGTCTTCTCTTCTCTGTTCAATCCATTCAGTTCCTTTCCGCCTCCCTCGGTTCTTCTCTCTCTTCGTGCATGTTTACTTCTATGTTCACTCTAACGCAAACGCAGTCCTATTCCATTTTGCTTGTACCCTACTATAGGATGTTAGCATCACGGTATATTACAGAATCTCGCCCTCTGGTATCTTCGTAGATGCCGCGGCTATAATTTCGGTCTAACTCAATCTACCTTTCATCTATGCTTAGTAATAACGCTCATATGAATATATACAGATATACGTGCCTACAGTCAGCTATTGATCACTTTATTAACAACCTAAAACTTTCGCACTGTACGTCTTTGAAGAGTAAAGAGATCATGAATAAGATAATGAAAAGTTTAAAAGTATATAAATTTTATAAGCTTATACAAAATAAATAATAATAGTTTTGGGAATTTCAGTTTTAAATGTTTTGTGGCACTCTTGACATCAATGAGAAAACTGAGGTACATGCACTATGACTATAAATCAGCTAATTAATAACATGTGCGGCCGAATATTAAACTTTAAGTATTCATGAAATACAAAAGATCAGGTGATTTTGATTTTTGAAACGAAGCATCCTAATTTCATATTTTTGGATGATACCTAGGCTAAAAAAAGAGTAAGAATTTGAAGACTTTTTGGCAACAGATACTATGGTAACAGTTAACACAGCTCAAGTTACCATCGTAAAAGTTACCAAAGCAATAGTTATTGTGACAATGATGAACTAGAAAGTTTTACACTCGTGAGTAAAAAAAAATTCCTCTCTTTTCAAAATCTTCAGAGTGGTTTTTTTTTGTGAAATAAGCCCAGTTAAAAAAAATTTTTTTCAACCGATAAATAAAATGAAATAAAAAGGCTCACCATGTAACACAAGATTGTTTACAGAATGAATAAAAATATTCAAACCGTTCCACAATTCGATTAAAAAATATAATCACTCCAATTTCCCAAAAAACACTCTGGAAGAAATCTATTAATGTATTCGAAAAACATTACAGTCTAAAGCATAAGAAAACATGTTTTTTTTTTTTCTGTAATTATCAGTTTTATGAATTTGAAGAGCTCAAAAATGTACACAACTATTTTTGAGCTCAATTTTCTGAAAATTTATCTATTTTCAAGCGTTTACGCTCTGCAAGGTCAAAAATTTTCTGGATTTTTTTTAATGAGATAAAAAAATTAGATGTGTCAATACACGCAATTTCACAATACTCTACACAGAAAAAAAAATTCACTTGAATCAAGTAAATAAATTTAAAGAATTTTATCTTCTTGATTTGAGTAGAAAAATTCTTAAACTGAGAAATTTTTCTTGGTTTAAGTAAATTTTACTTAATTCAAGAATTTTTCGTCTTGATTCAAGACAATAAAACTCGTCAAAATTCTTTTCTTGGTTCAATAATTTTTCTCTTGATACAAGTTAATTTTTTTATTCGGTTTAGCAAAATAAACATACACGGAAAAAAATTAACTGTTGCTGTAACAGGAGGCAGTCATGTTGCAGCAACAGGAAAAAATCCTGTTGCAGCAACAGGATTTCCCTGCAGCTGCAACATGACTGCCTCCTGTTGCAGCAACAGGATAAAGTCCTGTTGCAGCAACAGGATTACTACTGTTATTGCGACTTAATAGTAAAATATAGTTGGGTCATTCGATGTCAAATTGACCTACAGTTGGAATTGACCCCTTTTGATTTGGATAAATTTTGATCAGAAACTTTCTTTTATCATATAACGAACTTCTGCCAGACGAAAAAAAATTAAAAAATTTTATTCAAAAGATATGCAAATTCAAAATTTCGCAATTTTTTCAGTTTTTTAATTTTGTTTTTGGAATATCTCGAACGTTATTATAGATACGGGAATGGCCTTTCGTTTGTTTGAAAGGGGGCGCTTGGGGCTATTGAAAAAGAAAAATATTTTGGAAAAAAATTTTGAAAAATGCCAAACTTGTCAAATTAAAAATTTTTGAAAATCGTCAAAAATCTCGATTGACATTAAAATTTTAGCTCAATTTTTTTTTGCATAGTACCTTGTACTGATCTTAAAAGACCCTGAAATTTTTAGAACTGTGTGTTTTTTTTTAAATATGAATTTTTGAATTTCAAAAAAAAATTTTTTCTTGTTTTTTGCAACTTTTAAATAAGGTAAAGTTATGCAGATACATAGTATTGTAATTTTGAGCATTAAAAAATTAAATGCACGACGTGGAAATATTAAATAATAAATTAATTTCAATTTTTTTTTATTTTTTTGGAGTAATCTTAAAGTCAGGCTTAATATATAATATAGTTTCTTATTTTTTTTAACGCATGATATATTTTGTCCGTTTCTTCACTTCAATAACAGTTTTCAATGTCAAATAACTCAAACAGATATAAATTTCCAATAAAAATCAGAAATCATGTGATGAGAATATCAATTTTGTTTTGTTTTTTCGAATACTTGTTTACTTACAAATTTCTGTACATTAATGGTACTCAATCTCAAATTTCATATCATTTCCATCTTAAAAAGACGATAAATGGCGTCGAAAAATTTAAATGAAGTAAAAAAACGACGAATAACAATTATATCATGCGTTAAGCCTGACTTTAAGATTACTCAAAAAAAATAAAAAAAAGTTAAAATTATTTTATTATTTAATATTTCCACGTTGTGCATTTAATTTTTTAATGCTCAAAATTACAATACTATGTATCTGCATAACTTTACCTTATTTAAAAGTTGCAAAAAACAAGAAAAAATTTTTTTTTGAAATTCAAAAATTCATATTTAAAAAAAAACAGTTCTAAAAATTTCAGGGTCTTTTAAGATCAGTACAAGGTACTATACAAAAAAAAATTGAGCCAAAATTTTAATGTCATATCGGAAATAGCCAGGGAAGCTTTCTAGGACCTCAAAACGTCGAGATCTGATGAAAACTCGATTTTCAAAAAACGGGGTAAAAACAATAACTTCCCGATTTTTGAAAATTTTCAATTTTCTTAGCGGGAAATTAAAAATTATTATAAATTTTATTCTTAAGCTGTTAATTAGTTTTAAATAGATAATAATTAATAATATAACAAATTCCTTTTATTGCACTTAGAGGTTTTAAACCTACGTACAAGAAAAAAAATACAGAGATGTTATTTAGCAACGAATTAGTTACATTAGTTAACATTGATTGGAATCACATGTTGAGTTTTCAGATTGAGCTTTTAAAATACGTAATATCTTGAACCGGACCTTTTTTTTTCTATATTTTTATCAATTCAAAATTAAAATTATGAATTGCGCACTCTCTAAACATGAATTAGTGAAAATTCACTTGAATAAGTGAATATTCACTTATTCAAGTGAACTTTCACTAATTCATGTTTAGAGAGTAGAGTAAGACGTCCTTGGAGAAATTCCTCGGCTTCGCCTCGGTTGATTATAACATGTGATCTGAGCCATTTCTTACTTTCCCTCCCTAGGGGTGAATCTACTATTTTCGAAAATAGAAAAAAAAAATTTTACCGAATTTATGAGAGGGGCCGTTATGCCCCAGCGGGCCGTCATGTACCACTCTCCCCTGTTTGGTTCAATTTTTTGTTAAATTTTTCGGGTCAATTAAATTTTTTCTAATTCATTTTAACCCAAATTTATCTCAATTCGAAAAAAAAATTTTTTTTTTCGTTGAAATTTGTTTTTCAAGTGGTCCATTATGCCCCACAATCACATATTGGCCCAAAATATCATAATAATATTATAGAGGTCATAACTTGAAGGAAAGTGAAAAAGAAATTTTTACCTAATTTTTGAGGTGGGCCGTTGTGCTCCAGGTTCCCCTATATTAGCTCAAAAATATATAAATATATCAAATTTATGATAATTCGGTGAAAAAAAAAAAATTATTTTTCGACCAAATTTTGAGGGGGGCCGTTATGCCCCAGGAGGCCATCTTACCCCACCCTCCCCAACTAGCACATAGTTGAAATAAAAAAAAATCTGGAAAACGGTTGACTCTAAAGGCCATCCCTGCAACTTCCCGCTAATTCCATAAATAAGCTCTTGAAATTGCACTTATGACGTTTTTGAGCTCTTCGAGCTCAAAAATATAATTTATATATTATTTCGAGCTCTCTGAGCTCATAGAGTAAGCTGTTCTAAGCTTTTGAGCTCTTCGAGCTCAAAAGTCTGATGGAAGTTTAATAAAACAGTATTTTCTGAATTTTCAAACTGCAATAATTTCTGAATGAATAAATCGATTTTCATGCGGTTGGCAGTTATCCACGCAAATTTTCAGAATCTATGATATAATTTTGAACACAAACTGATCAAACCGAAAATCTTAGAGAAATTTGAAAAATTCACTTTTTCCGAATTTTTTCGACGATAACTCACGAACCAATCAACCGATTTTCACGTTTTTGGTGGCGATTGACGTGATTTTTTGTACTCTAATAATTATTTTATTTCGTCAGAAACGATCCAAAAAGAAATGTCGAAGTTATGTGAAAAAAACACATTTTTAAAAATTTTTCGTTTTCGATCATTGTCGAACGAATCAACCGATTTTGACGGGACTGGTGGCAATCGACGTGGTTTTTTAAACTTAAGAGCTGAATAGTTTTTGGAACTGATCGGTGAAGCCGTTTAGAAGTTACTTCAAAAAAACGATTTTTCGAAAATTTTATTTTTGAGATTTCTCAAAATTTAGCGAACCGAATCGATTCAAATTTTCACGAAATTTAATGGCTATGATACTCTTATCGTGGATCGCCACCTATTTCGATCTAATCGGCCGAACCGTTTAAAAGTTATAAGAGGTTTACACACACACACACACACACACACACACACACACACACACACACACACACACACACACACACACACACACACACACACACACACACACACACACACACACACACACACACACACACACACAAACACACGCACACACGCACACAGACACACACACACACACATACATACACACACATACATACACACACATACATACACACACATACATACAGCCGCACGGACACCATCGCGGGAATAGTCAGGGAAGCTTCTTGTGACCTTCAAACGTCGAGATCTGATGAAAACTCAATTTTCGCAAAACGGGGTAAAACCAATAACTTCCCAATTTTTGAAAATTTTCAATTTTCTTAGCGGGAAGTTAAAAATAGCTTGACTTTGACTAGTTGATAGTCATCCACAACCTCAAATGATTCGCGTTAGATAAGTGTCAAAAAGTGATACGATAGCAAAGATTTAAAGTTAAGAGAATGAAAAAAGTTATGTCGTTCTCATTTAGTATAAATAAGAAAAATAAAATGTAAGGAATGTACAATATAGGTTTCAATTAATAGGCGATTGAGTAGCGAAGCGAGACAGTGTTCCTATAATATGCTCAGAGTCATTCCAGTAAAACTATCGGAAAGTGATATCGCGAATTCTCAGAACCCTTGTGCTATGTATCGGAGGATTTCAACCGGGAACTTGCTTTGTTTCGTGGCTCTTTCGGTGTGCAAGGGGTGTGAGAGTGAAAAGCTGCAAAAGATAGTAAGGGGAATGATTTGGAATACGAGGTACCGAACCGAAATAGAATTGGACGGTCGAGAAGTGCCAATAACAAGGCGTAGAGCTTGTCGGGAGAATTTAATTGCATTAGTATTTCATACTGGTCTTCAGTTTGTCTGAGTCTTTTTGCCTTATTTCAGTACTGTTTGAAATGAGTAATACGATAATAACGTTTTAATTGTTTTGTATTCAATATTCTGTTGAATCTCAAGTCGTTTTGTTGTAAATTAATGTAAATTATCGAGTTGATTATATTATCATCCAAGAAAATATTAATGAAACTTCATTTAAATTATTCTCTTAATTCAAGAGATTCAATCTTAAATCAAGAACATAAAACTCTTGAATCAATAGAGAAAATGTATTTAAGAATTTTTGAGCTCAAAAACCGGACGAATGAAGAAAAACAAAAGTTTTTTCGAAAAATCGCAACTGCGTTGAAATTCTTAGACTGCGAAATCTCATGAACAATTTAACCCATTTTTAAGCATTTGGCCATAAGCAAAGCAATTTTTCAATTACAAGGGGCAAGATTTTTTTTCTTGAGGCAAGCTAACCTTTTTATCAGTGTTATAATAATGGTCTATCGTGAGAATGATATTCATATTATTTCAGAATACGTTGGTTAGAATGAAAAAAAGTCAAGTAATTATTTGTTATTAGTTATTATATATATAAAATTTTAATAAAAGAGATATTCGAAGCTTTTTTGAATTTGAAATTGATTGATTTAAGGGTACTAATGCTTGCAAATTTATTAGTAGATGAGGCCCAGATAAAGTTGCAAGATATAGTCAATAATACATGCCTGGAACATTTTTCGCAGCACCTATATTAAAACAAGGAAATGAAATACCAGAGTTACACTGCAAACGAAAGCAAATATGAATTTAAAATAAATGTTAAAGCCTGTTGAGTTTTGAATCAGATGTACGAATTAAAAGAAATTTTTAATTAAAAGTAAATAAAATATGTGAGAATTATTATATCTTCGCGTAAAGAAAAGTTCAGTATAAATAATTGTACAATTGGGCAGAAAAAACACGCTGTGAAATACGGCAATTTCTACATTTAGTCTAGTCAACAAGTTCAAAAACGTGAAAAATAGAGATAAAGGTCCTAAAAATATGAGCGATGGCTCATTCGATTCGGAATCACCTCTAGAAAAATGTTTTTGAAGGATTTTGGTGCAGGTAAAAAATTGCAATTGTTATTAACAAAATAAGATGGAAAAAAACGATATTTCGTTTTTGTTAATAACTCGAAAAATATTAATATTTAAGCAATTTTGAAAAAGCCCGTTAAAGAGGAGAAAATTTCCAAGAAAAAAGTCCGTACTCCCGGAACTCTATCTCCATTATTTATAATTTTAATTTGACGTTGAAAATAGGGCTCCGCGCGGCTGTTACGGCATGCGCGCGCCGCCGCTAAAGAGAGCTCAGCAATAAAAATAATTTTTTTATAACATAAAATGTGATTTTAAAAATTTGAAAAAATTCTAGTATCTTCTTAACACTTGAAAGAATCGAGCCGCGAAGAAAAAAAAGTTTAATCACCATTTTTGAAAAAGTTATCTAATTGTTAACTAACAAATTTTTTCCCAATCTCCGTTGGCATAAACAATGGGATAAAAGGTATAAATAATTGGCCTATAAATTTTAAACTTCGTGGAGCCCTTTTGATATATATACTTTATAAGATCCTGCGATAAATTTTCATTAAAGTTTATTAATTTGTTAATTATGATTTTTTATAACTATTGAAAAATTAAAAATCTAAAAAAAGTTGATAAAAATTTTTTTTTCAACTAATATTTAGCTATGCCTGTTTTCACATTAAGCAATGGCAGTAATTAATATAGGTTATGAATTTTTTACGTAATTTGTTTATAAAATTGTTTTAAACAAATAGAGAAATTCAATATTTTTGAAAAATTTTTTTTTGCTATTTGGTTGTCCACAAAAAATTATGATTTTTAAAAAAAAAAATTTTTCTTAATTTTAATTTTTAATTGTTTAAAAACGATTTTTTCATATTTCGATTGTTTAAACAATTAGTTAAGAAAAAATTTTGCTTTTAAAAATCATAATTTACACTTTTAAATAGTTTGGCAAAAAAAAAATTTTTTTTATTAATTATTTAATTGTTTATTAGTTTAACAATTTGTTATAAACAAATATTGACCAACGTTATATTTTATTTCTGAAGTAAAAAAAAATTATAAAAATAGCAATATATAAAAAAGTTCCGAAAAAAATTTTCTTTTATTTATTATAATTAATTTTAATATCATACGGTACGGTAATTATCGCCACTACTTGATTTGTCAATTAAAAATTGATATATCTTTTTAAACTATCAGAGATACGATAAAGGACATTCAAGTCTTTTTTATAGAGAATGAATTTTTCTTTCAGATGGATCTAAGATCAAGTTCGTATCTATTGTTTATTAGCTATTACATGCATTTGTTTATAAAAATTCTGTATTTTTTTGACTTTTTCGTATCTTTTGTGATCTTTAACTTGTTAAATTATGCAGATACAGCAAAAAACCTTCAAACAATTTTGTTAAGGGATTAATTTTCTAACATATTAATTGTTAATCATACTTTTATTGCTAATTGTTTGAACAATATACTTACTGTGTTTGGTGTTCATTTGACTGGAGCTCCGTTGAACATAAATGTATTCTATTTTATTATGTAAAAAATCAAAATTCTTTTTGTGTATATTATTTAAAATTGTTCCCGTGATTTCCTAAACAGTTTAATAGACTTTTCATCGAGATTCTACTTATTTATTGTAATTTTCATCCCAAATTTCTTGTTTTTATTTTATACTATTTTATTAATCTATTTAAAAAATAACTTTTTTTCGGTTAAAGTATATAAGATTTTTTATAATAATGAATTAAGGTGGTTGAATAATAATAAAATTTGTTCGATTACATTTATTATCTTTATTTTTATCCTTTACAGTATTGCAAATAGTTTTTACGGTTTTTATTTTATATTTGACGTTTTCTTTCTTTTTTTTTAGTGAGCAGCTGCTCACTAAATATAACACTCCAAACCGGAGTAGTATATTCTAAAAACATAATTTTTAGAACAGAAAAATAAAATACCACTACGAAAAAATAAAAATTTACGAAAATTCGATAATATTGTCATAAGAATAAAGCAAAAACAGATATAATGTTTAAACAATTAGCAATAAAAGTATGATTAACAATTAATATGTTAGAAAATTAATCCCTTAACAAAATTGTTTGAAGGTTTTTTGCTGTATCTGCATAATTTAACAAGTTAAAGATCACAAAAGATACGAAAAAGTCAAAAAAATACAGAATTTTTATAAACAAATGCATGTAATAGCTAATAAACAATAGATACGAACTTGATCTTAGATCCATCTGAAAGAAAAATTCATTCTCTATAAAAAAGACTTGAATGTCCTTTATCGTATCTCTGATAGTTTAAGAGATACATCTATTTTTCACTTGACAAATCGAGTAGTGGCGATGATTACCGTACCGTATGACATTAAAATTAATTATAATAAATAAAAGAAAATTTTTTGGAACTTTTTATATATGGTTGTTTTTATAATTTTTTCTGCTTCAGAAAAAAAATATAACGTTGGTCAATATTTGTTTATAACAAATTGTTAAACTAATAAACAATTAAATAATTAATAAAAAATTTTTTGCCATACTATTTAAAAGTGTAAATTATGATTTTTAAAAGCAAAATTTTTTCTTAACTAATTGTTTAAACAATCGAAATATGAAAAAATCGTTTTTAAACAATTAAAATTAAAATTAAGAAAAATTTTTTTTTTAAAAATCATAATTTTTGTGGACAACCAAATAGCAAAAAAATTTTTCAAAAATATTGAATTTCTCTATTTGTTTAAAACAATTTTATAAACAAATTACGTAAAAATTCATAACCTATATTAATTACTGCCATTGCTTAATGTGAAAACAGGCATAGCTAAATATTAGTTGAAAAAAAAAATTTTTATCAACTTTTTAGATTTTTAATTTTTCAATAGTTATAAAAATCATAATTAACAAATTAATAAACTTTAATGAAAATTTATCGCAGGATCTTATAAAGTATATATATCAAAAGGGCTCCACGAAGTTTAAAATTTATAGGCCAATTATTTATACCTTTTATCCCATTGTTTATGCCAACGGAGATTGGGAAAAATTTGTTAGTTAACAATTAGATAACTTTTTCAAAAATGGTGATTAAACTTTTTTTTCTTCGCGGCTCGATTCTTTCAAGTGTTAAGAAGAAACGAGATAATTTTCAAATTTTTAAAATCACATTTTATGTTATAAAAAAATTATTTTTATTGCTGAGCTCTCTTTAGCGGCGGCGCGCGCATGCCGTAACAGCCGCGCGGAGCCCTATTTTCAACGTCAAATTAAAATTATAAATAATGGAGATAGAGTTCCGGGAGTACGGACTTTTTTCTTGGAAATTTTCTCCTCTTTAACGGGCTTTTTTCAAAATTGCTTAAATATTAATATTTTTCGAGTTATTAACAAAAAACGAAATATCGTTTTTTTTCCATCTTATTTTGTTAATAACAATTGCAATTTTTTACCTGCACCAAAATCCTTCAAAAACATTTTTCTAGAGGTGATTCCGAATCGAATGAGCCATCGCTCATATTTTTAGGACCTTTATCTCTATTTTTCACGTTTTTGAACTTGTTGACTAGACTAATTCAGCACAAGCAAAAATTGCTGTAATAAGTAAAATCATAAAATGTTACTAACGGATGTATAATTTTTGCTAGAACCCTATTTGCATTTTTTAACTACTTATAATCGAATCATTAATTAATTTTCGTCAACAAATTCGCCTGTTTCACTAGGCTTGAGTTGAAATTTGCTAATTTTTTTTTCGTAAAACAATTTTTGAGGTTTTAATTAGCATTTACCCTTAATTGTGTTCTTAAATTCTTCTAAGTGTAAACTTTCATAATGTTTAATTTGCAACAATAAATAGTGCTAACGTTATTGAAATATAGTTTAATAATTGAGGCTTGTGTTTATTGACATCTCTATAACCTTTTTATTGCATATATTTATTGAGACCATAGATATTTAAATAATTCCTGAATTATACAAATTTTATTCTATACCAATTCAAATATCAACTTCTCTCGAGTTAGCATTGACACAATTCAGCATTGACCGATATTATTAATGATTGCTCGGAATCTAATCAAGTAAAAAAATTCTAATTGGAGGAACTAATTAGTAACAAAAAATTAACAAATTTTCTTTCATTTTTTAGTTCTATATCAGACAAGATACTTGCACTAAGATTGAAACGAATTTCTAATTATCAGGTAAGTATGAAATAGCGTGTAAGATGGTATTCTAAATGTTAAAAAAAAATCTCCTTTCAAAAGTTGACTCCCGTTAAACAGAATGTGAAAAAAATTAAGATGAAAAATTTCAAAATTTTAAAGTTTTTTCAGTTTTTCTGAAATATAGATCGATAATTATATAAACTTATGCATAGTTCTTAAGAGTGATGGAATGTCACTTTTAGAAGAGTGGAGTCCATAAGGTAGTGATGCTTGATGTGTACGAGGTGATCATAAATTGTAAAATCTATCAAGAGCAACGTGGTCGACATAATTCAAAGTAGAGTTTCCAGCTCCTCTACTAGTGGTATGAAGCATGGAGACCAGACTCTGCATAAATACCCGGTTGCAGAGAACAGAATTGTGCAGTGAGCAAGTCCAGACCGTTGTGGCGTGGCTACATCATCTATCTCGAATAATTTATTATCTCGCGGCAACAACGATAGCTTTCGCGTACTCACTAGTTAGTTCTCTCAGTATCATTAAGATATAATAATATGTAAACACAAATGGTCAATGAATCACATTATTCCTTATTCCGGAGGCAGTAGCCAAGCTTAATTAGATTATACTAATTCTAATTTTACCATTCAAAAAGACGCTATTGTCACTTTCTTTTTAGACATCCTTATACATATGTGAGGAATTTTTTATCGATTAGCTTTTCGGGAAATAAAAAGTCGTAACTACTTTGTAGCACACATGGATTCATCTCGAGTCGCAACTGAAAGTTCCAGTCAAATGACTTTCTCATTAAAACTTTAGCAATTTCACACGAAAACCATGTGTGCTAGAAATGTCTCGCAGGCTTTTAAACTATTTGCTTTCTATGAAGGACAGTGAATTTTGTCATTTTATTTGCTGGATTTATTTAGTGTTTTCGAGATTACTAGTCAAAGAAAAGGGTAATAAGAATACCTCAAATAGAACAAAAAAGATGAGAGAAAAAGTATTTGAAAGTGAAAAGAAAAGTTAGACAAATTGCTAATGAAGAAAATTTATGAAAAGTATTTAAATAAAAACTACATGTCCGATTGAAGGATAAAGTTGATTGGAAAAAAATATCGGTACTTATTTTTTCCGTTCATGTTCAAGCGCATGAAGAAGAATTCATGGTGCCATCTACCAGGGCTTTACTCAACATTAGAGGGAAATTTTTTTACTGATGATTCAAAAATTCTGGTAGATGGCGTTGATAGTGTTGCTCACCCCGTATGTAGGAATAGGTAATGAACGAGTCTATTGGCTTTTATAAATAATTCTGATCTGATATAAGTTAGGAATTTTATAAATATTTTCAACTCGAACTTTTTATTTTCAAAAATTTTTTGTAATTTTTTTTTGTCGTTGAAAATTTGCAATTTTTTTTATACTTAAAAATTTATTTTGTTTATTTTTTGTAAATAAATTTTTTGTCAATTTCACAATTTTTGTAAAAAAGAAATGTATTATAATTACGCTGAAAAAATTCTAAAATAGTTATTCCATCCCCATGTCGATAAGTCCTAGACGAGGAGGAAGTGAATCAGGGGAAGTAGAGGTAGAGAAAGATATGCCGGGGAAAGACCAGGTTGTTGGCGGGTAGATTTTTTAAAAATCCGAAAGCTGCGCGCGCTTTACCTACATTGATCGAGAGAGTCGTGTGTCCGGCAAGCTCCCTCTGGTTCTCTCACCCTATCATTTGCTTTTATCGTTTGGCAAAGAGGAACTCGAACGCCCTCGACTTTTAGGGTGGAGTCCAAAAGTTGTAAAAATAAAAAAAATTTGAAATCTATAAAAATTTTTAAAAATCTAAAAAAGTAGGAAAAAAAGATTTTTATAATTTTTAATTGTTTTTATTATTTCATGAATTTTTTTATTTTTTTTTTATTTATTTATTTTATTTTTTTTTTTTTTTTTTTTTTTTTCAGTAAAAAGCCGATACAGAATTTTTACGAGAGGTGTTATTTTATCGACTGAAACCTCAAGCGTTTGAAGAATGTGTTATTCACTGATTGTGAAAAGTGGGTTCTGAAAAACAACTTGGAGGTGTCGAATCCACCACGAAATTTCAGTCTAGATTGCCAAGCAACCTAAGCTTAGTTCTCCGGAAATGAGAAGCAGGAACAGAGCTTGCGAGAGGGTGAATAGAGAGCTTTTAGGTAGAGAAGGTAGCTCAACGATCGTAGAGAAACGGTTTGGAAGCGGGTGCAGGAGCACAAAGTTAACCTAACCTCAAAATCCTAGCATCAATTCTAGAGCTCCTTTAATGCTCCACCCATCTAGTGCAATTAGGAACTACCCCTTCTATTCTATTGTAGTTCTATAATCACTTTCTATCGACATTCTAGTTGCTCTTTATCCCTTTCTATGCACTGTACTCCTTTACTCTTCTGGCTCTGGCTCAGCGCTGGTTATCACGTGATCGGGTAGCTATACTCAGGTTTTTAGGAGAAGAGGGAAAGCGCTGGATATGAGGGGGTTGCCGTAACTAGAGAGGAATACCACGTTCACGTTGTCATGGCTACCGTGGGGGTGGTTAAACATTAAGGGTTACCTCGACGTACAGTCCTGGCAAAATCCTGAAAATTGCTGCGGTATCGCGACTTGCGCCTCGTTAAAAAGTTTGTTATTCTATGTTGAGATACTTTTTCAACCAAGCTTTCCCTTTTCTCGACCTCTCATGTTTACTATCGTTTAAGAGTCTAAGACAATTAATCGCTTGGGTTACACTACTTTATTTTTAAATCTCAATTCATTCAGGTTTTTGCTCTCTCAACATCGACAGGGTAATTATGCTTCTTTGTATCAAGTTATTTGATATTGATTAATGATTCTAAACTTACAAAGTACCAACTTAATAGCAGTAGTTACATCAGAGGGACCAACTGGATCCAACACTAAATCGAATGGACGTTTTAATCAAACGCAGCCGACGTTTCGATGAAAGTTATTAATTTATCGGTGTCCTTTCTCTTTGCCAAACTGTTTGAGTTTCAATCATTCGATTTTGGTTTCATACATTCATAACCATGAAAAAATATTCTGATATGGTTTATATACTTACGTATAATTTTTTGATCAAAGATAATAGTGAGAATCTTTGACAAAGGATGCATGGTCCCTGAATCATTTCCTTACAAGAGAGTTAAGTTTACTGTATTAAGTTTCAAAATATAGACGAATTTTTTGCAACATAAATCTTATTTTTTTTTATCAAATTTCTTTAATTTAATTCGTAAATTTTAAGTTTCCACTATGAAAATAAATAATTAAAGAAAAATTCTGAAGTTATTGGTTTCGCCCCGATTTTCGAAAATTAGCTTCTAATCATATCTTCATGTTTTGAGATCCTGAGGAGCTATAACTAAATCTAAATAGATTGATTTGTTTGAGAGATATCGTTGTCGAAAAAATATGTAAAAAAATTTTTTTTGAGCTCAAAAATAGCGTTGACTGCCGCAAATCCTATTAAAATTAGTCGATTCGTTCAGGAGGTATCGCAATTTAAAATTAAAAAAAAAATGTTTTGCTAACGCAACTTCTAGATTTTCGAGCTCGAAGAACTGAAAAATATAGAAAAGTCAAATTTGTGAAATAGCGGAAAATTTCTGGAATGGTTAGCAGGGTTAATCGATTTTCAGAGTTTTTTTACAATAGTGAATTTTCTTTTTATTTTTGTTACGAAATCAATATAGTTACAATGATTATAAGATATAAAATAAAAACAAATCATAAATTCTCAGGAAGAAAGGTAGAAAATTAAAAAAATGTAGAATCATTAAAACTATGTTATGTGAATACTCAGGTGATAAATAAAGATATTTTAAAATGAAAAAATTTTCAGTTTCCTCTAGAAATTATTTGTTACTAGTTTTTAGTTTATTAATCAATAATTTAACTAATTTCTATCTAATTTGATTTGATGATTTATGTAGACACTTATTAGAAAATTGATAAAAATTCATAGTTATCGGTAGTTTGACGGTTCAATTAATATGAGTTTAAATTAGACTAGATCAAGTCATATTAGGCCTGATATGAAAATTGGCCACATTGGGCCATATCATATAAGTTTTTTACAAGTACTTAGTAAGTTGTCACTTTAAATAACAAAGAACAGTAGTTTTAGAAAATTTCTTGCATTTGTCAAGCTATATTAAATGCTGCTAGTTTTTTCTAATTGAAATAAATAAATAAATGATATAAAGAAACTACAGTAGAGTTAGTATATTCTAAACTCATTACAATTATACAGTTACGTTGAAGGTACGGAGGATGTGGACTTGTCAACACTCAACGGCCCGAACTCGCTAACGCGCTGAATCTAGTAGGACGCCTGAAGCACAAGCCACAATCTAATAATGGCAAGCCGCATTCGCATTCCCTATTTTCCTCCACCTACACCGGACGTACTCTTGATGCATCATCGTCGGCTTATATGACCTCCAACCGATTATTTCCTGGTTTCATATATATCTCGCTGCTATTTCCAATTTCAACTTTTTTATTTTTGTCCTTAAAATTTCATTTTTTTACAAAAATATTATCTTATTTTAAGAAATATGAGTGTAATTAGCGATTAATTTATAATTTAGTAAACGATAATAATTAATGAAGCTTTGTTGGGGAAAATAGAGACTTTTTATCTCTCTCAGTCTCACATTTCCCCGACTTTATCTAAACTATCTAGATAATCTATCTCAGGCGATAGCAGCGGAGGAGAGAAAAGCTGGTATCTGTGTGACGATCAACCACCACCCTTTGGTCGTTCTGCTAGTAGATGAAGGCGGAGTCTACTCGCGGTGGCACAGCATTAGGCACGTTTTACCTTTTATTGATTTTTCGAAAAAGCGCACGCGCGCCCGATGATGCCCTCAGTACTATCATCTATAAGCCCTGATGTTATACGTACAGAAGTAGAAAACCTCCATTCTCTTCCAATCCCCTATCACACCTACTCTCTTCCTCGAATCTGTCTATGTCTATGTCTACATCAACCAATTTGTCTACCTATATCCAACATCTATATCTACCCATATTTACCTAACTATCCCATTTTTGTTTTATTAATAATAAGCTTATATTATTTTATGTTTTACGGTTGTGTTATTTAATTTTATATTTTTGTTTTTCCATATAAAATTGCACTCGATTTATCTTAAGTTAAACATTGATTAGAATCTCTAGGGTGTTTAAGAGCAATATGTACGCGTCACTAAAGTACATATGTTCAGCGAAATCCTCTAGGCGACCCTCAATGCCCATCAATCGCGATTGAGTTCGATTAAATAATTAAGCGACGATTGGATCCGATCTCACGAGGATACCCTTATATCTTCTGAACACTTATCAGACAATATTCTCAAGAGTCTGGCTGTTGATTAGAATCTTGTCTTCTTACATATTATATGGAACAACAACAATAACAACAACAACAACAACAAGATGAAAGATCCTTTTATAAATTTATTGAATAATGACACAATGTAAGCGATGATGATCTCATTGAAAGCATCGAAGCAGTACCGGACAGTTAGGTTCAAGATCTGAAAATTAAAACTCGTTGGACGTGTTTGATATTTATAAGCATGAGGATTTATTATCTTCTTTTTTTCTTTCTTACAAATTTATTATTCTGCTCACCCTTTATATAATCGCATCACCTCTTTTGCTAGAGATGTTTGTTGTGTTTTTTTTTTCGATTTAATATGCACAAACTTATTCTCTTTAATCGTGTTCTCTTGCAACGAAACATCACGTATGTCAGTTGAATTTTTTGAAATCATTGGGTTGTTTCCATCACACTCTCGTTGCTCACAGATATAATTTGTGTACTCGTTTGGGTGTAATGAAAGCTCAATAATTGAAATGCATAGAGAAAGAGACCGAAGATAAGCACATAAGAGGAAGCACGAATACGAATGGGAGTTAGAGAGTGCGAATCACTGTAGTATACCCAGGAGAGGAAGGGGCGGAAGAGGGGGGGGGGGTTACAGGGAGAATACGCACATATATTTGAGACTCACGCATAGGCTCACCGGTGAGTTAGCCATCGTCATCAATCATCACATGCCAACGGCAGCTCCGTACCAACATTTTCCGCAAAAACGTACGAGCCCTTCTCACACCAATAAATACACCCCACCACGTTACCCCCACTAGATACTGTCATCGTCAGTCGATGACCGGGGTTTTCTGTTCACTTCTTTGATGCACCCCGAACGAGTAATTGCGATGATAACGTTACAATTTTTCTGCTCTTACTAAGTACAATACCCAATAATTATTGTAACGTACATTTTACTCGAGGTTTTGATATTGAATGAATTCAAGACACAACGTCGTTGTCAGTTCGCGTAAAAATCCAGAACTGAATCCGCGGCCGACCGCGGACAGAGGGGAACGCCGCGGCAACGTATGATTGGCAACAATCGGCACCCTGATCGAACGTTTGTTTCAGAATACATATATGTCTGCATCTCGCTTGCGTTCCTGCATATTCCCTTGCACTCTATCTCTTCTTTGCACTTGTCCTCTCTTGTTCACTCTCACACCTTTATACTCATATTCTCTCGTTCCCTCTTCCAGAGGTTTAACTCCCGTCCTGCGCATTTTATCTCTTTTCTCTTTCATATTTTTTCTCACTTTTCAGGTATGACATATACTTTTTTCCGCTTTTTATTGTAACTCTTCAACACTTTTCCAGTATCATCTTTTTCTTAATTTTATTAATGCTTATCCGTGTATTTTCCCGAGTTGTTTCATTTGTCTCTCTTATGAAGAGCTTCGCTCAATGCTTACACGGCTAGATAATATTATTTACCGAACAAAACAGTAATCATTAAAATTTGTAAATTTTTACTGTTTTTAAATAAAGATTTTATAAAATCATACTATAAAAAAAAGCATCATTTATTGACGGGATCCAATTATTAACGCCTTATTTTGTTTTATGATATATTTAATTACGTAGAACATTAATAATAATTGTACGCATTTTTAAACTGTCCATAAATCAAGAAATTGAAAAGATTTTTTTTTTAGTATAAATATTAAATATTTACTAATAAAAAACATCAATTTTATTGGAGTTTTTAAAAACAGCTTGCGAGCGTCATTTTTCTAAACTATTACTACAAATAAAAAAACAATTTCTTAGAACGCTGATTTTCAATGATTTTTTCTTTAATCCGATCAATCTTTTTTTAATAAATAAATAAAATTTGAAAAATTAACAATGTTATTAATTTATTATAAATTTTATGATTTTTAATTTAAAAAGACTAGACGTCAATAATTAGTACATAATATCGAAGATAAATCTCAAATTAACAGGTCAGTAGATAGCGCCATATAGCGTCTTTTTATTCAAACATAAGTACGTTGCAAACTTCAACGAAAGCCCTAATACTCTCGGAAATTTAATTTCTTTGCTTCTTATATTTTATATTATAAATCTACTCGGGAAATTATTTAGAAAAAATAAATAATAGTTAATAATTAAAAAAATTAATAATTATTGGTAAGCATATTTAATTTCTTTTTCTTAGTTTCAATAAACTAATGACACTTGCGCATCAGAAGTGTTAATAATTAATGCTACGTTACGGCAATTATTAGACCATTTTTGTATTTCAATCCGGTTTTCAATAATTGGTGTGTCTAAGAAGTTAATTTTATGACTTAAAATTAATTAGTTATAAAAATTCAATAATATTAAATTTGAATATATATATAGTAAAAAAAAATAAAATTAATTATAACTTTTTCCCTTATACCGAAAAAATTTTACGTTATCGCGTCAAATAAATTCGTATTAAAAGATTTTGTGTTAAACATGTAACACTTTCTTGTGTTGACTTAAGAGAATTAATACAAAAAAATTTTTAATTTATACTTGAAAGTGTTAAATACTTAACATAAAATTTTTTACCATGTATAGTGTGACTAATTAGTTTTTTTACCTTATATGTTTTGAACACTTTCTCAATTTAACGAAAAAATAAATAGTTGGAAAAGATTCAGTAAAATAAGATTAATCAATTTTTTTTTGGTTTCATTCAAAATTTTTTTTATTAGTTTTTTTTAATCAACCAAAGAATTGACATTGTAAACTATAAATAAATTTGAAATTCAAAAATGAAGACACTGAAAATTTTGTAAGTGTAAAAAATTTAATGGTTGATGTTTCCTTCGATTACTGGTTTTTAAATTTGATGTTACAAAAAAACTTATTTTTTTTTTTTTGGTAATTTATCAGGGGATAGGATAATAAAAAGTTATATGATTATTATACATTTAAAAAAAAATATCATTTTAATTAAATATTCAAATTTAGGCTTTACATAAATACAAACGTTGATCTTCTTCGAAATCTCGGATGCAATCTGTAGGAGTGATTAGACCATGAAGTCTTCTTCCTGGTTTATAATCTCTTTTATGTCGATAACATTTTGTTTTCTAAATAAGGAGAACATTTATTTTACAAATCAAACATATTAAGTTTAAAAAAAATTCTCTAAAATATATTTGGTTACATCATAATAGATTCTTTTATTGTCTTCGATAGTAAATTTATGACAAATGGATAGAAAGAAAAATTAATTGAAAAATAGAAATTGACAATGTCAAAAACGATGCAAAAAATCTGAAAACTGGGCGACAAAATTTTATTAACATTCACAGACACACCTTAAACCTAAGGTTTCCTGAAACCTCAAACCAAAGAGTTAAGACGAGAACTCCATTTTTTCAAACCAAACAGTATCAAAGATAAAAAAATACTAGAAAGGATGGCTGCACTGAATTAATCTATTATAACTGTGTTAATATTTATTGATATATGTTGCATTAAAAATAGTAATTTCAATAAAATTTTTAATAAAGAAATTTTGGATACAGATTAAATCTTCGGATTATAATTATTTACTATGATAATTTAAGCCTTTTTGTTTTCATATGAAAATTAAAGAGTGGAACTATTTTTATTATCTTGTTCTAAATCTCTACAACGCAAATGTAGGACGATTTCTGTTTACAAAGTCTCGTGATCATCCAGTTTAATTAGAGAAATGTATCCATTTCGGGATTAATAGAAGATGAATATTAATATTTATTAAAATGAATTAAATTTATTAAAACAAAACTTATTTTTAGTTGAATTGAGCATAAGAATCATTTATTAAAAAAAGAAAAAAAAATATCATAGATTTAAAACGGCGTTATTTGGTAATATTTATTTATGAATTTTTCCCTTATTTTTATTATGAAAAACAAAATTCTAATTAAATGTAATTAAATGAAAAAGTATTTTCAATCAATTTACCTCAGAATTCAACATAATTTATATTTTAAATTTGAATTTTATAATTGGTTCTACTATCGAATAAAAGAATTACATTTTTTCTATTTATTCGAAAGCAGCGAACCTAGCGGTCATCGTAAAAATTTAAAGCAAAGCAATGTAACCCTCGTCGGTAAAGTTCTTTCCTAACAGTCTGACCATAATCAGTATCTTCTCCTTGCACCATATTCACATGTATCGTCGGTAAGAACAAACATTCGAAATCAAATATTAACATTTTATCAAGTATTTTTATCCATTTCTTATTTTCATACATTAAAAAAAATTTGCAAACATTTTCTATACGGTTTTTTTTTCTTTTTTTTAATTTTAAGTAAAGGAGATATTAATCATTTTTATCCCATAAATTAAATCATAAAAAGTAATATTTCATTGTATTTTTCGATTTCTTATAGTAAAATAAATTCGAATGTACAATGAGGGAAAAATAATATAAAAACTCAAATCATATATTTTTACAGAGTAAACAAGCATGCAAAAAGTTTTTACGAAAATAACACGTGATGAACCGTTTAAAATGTGTGTGCACAAGCGTTAAAAGTTGTTTCTATGTACAACTTTGCTTTTATACGCCTCTGACAAATATACTTCATGTATCAGTGTTAAAGTAATTTGAATAAGTATATCGTATATTTAATATCAAAGAGCATTTTTAATTTTAAAGTATTTTCAATTACTTCTAAAAAGAAATAAATATATTAATATGCAGATCAAAAAAGTTATTCTGGACAAAAATATATGAGATTCTTTAGCTGCAGTAAACGCATTTAGTTTTTTATGATAATTTAAAAGTTAACGAGACTTAAAAATTCATAACATTTTTCAAGGTAACAAAACTTACTACAAATGTGTGGTTTATTAATATCTTATATTTTCCTTTAAAACATGGGTATTTTTTTAGCACGTAATTCTTTTCAGTGCAATTATCGGCTAAAATTTTGAAGTCATAATTTCGGTTTTGAAATTTAAAAACTTCAAACAAATGGGATAAACTTATATGGTAATAATCGTGACTAATATTTTTAAAGTTTTTGTGATTAGAAATTATAAGAAACGAAAATTTAAAGATATTTAACTTTTCTGCTCAGTGCATATATTTTTCCATGTTTATAATAAAATAAACAAAATAAATAATTGAATTATTAAATAGTTGTCTTCGTTGGTTTAGAGCATACATTATCTTATGACAATTGTCATTGTTATTATGAAAGAAATAATGAATATATAATTTTTTTTATACACTGAAAAATCAGAAGTCAATTAATTGTGAATTTTACTCTCATTACTTGGAGTACCGTATAGTGAAGAAATAGAACACTCCACATATGGAGTAAATCTGGATTTTAATCTAGAAAACACCCGAGTAGAGAGTTCTTAGAATAAAATCAATTTTCGTTTAGCTGAAACAAGTTTCACATGCAAAAATTTTTTTTATGTTTAAAAAAAAACTTTAAAAAAAAAAAGAAAAACAAATTCAGAAAAAAACAAGAAATGAAAAAAAATTAGTTTTTAAAATAATTAAAATTAAAAAAAAATTATATTCATCATTATAAAAAAATTTAAATCCAGTAAACTATAACAGCAAATAAAAAAAATTATTAGTTGCTGTGAATAAAAAATTTTTGCTTCAAGCAAATGAGGCGGGAAGGGGATAAAATGGAACCTCCAAAAAAATGTTATTATTTCTTACACAGAAAAAAAGGTTTCCTTGAGCCAAGAAAATATTTTTCTTCCTAATTATTTTCTTAAGCGAAAAAAAAATTTTTCTTTGACACAAGAAATTTTACTTATTCCAACAAAATTGATTCTCTTGCTTTAAGGAATACGTATCTTGATCTAAGAAAATTTATTTAAGTCAAGAAAATCTTCTTGTTTTGAGAAAATTCAGCCTCTTGCTCCAAAAAATTCAGTTCTTGATAGAAGTAAATTTTCTTGTCTTGAGAAAATTTCTCTCTTGCTCCAAAAAAATAAATGTCTCAGAAGTAAATTTTCATTAATATTTTTATTGATTAACATGTCAAATGGGAAGATCAAATAATATTGAATCATTTTTTTTTTTATTCAATACTAGACGACCCGGTGAACTTCGTATCATCTACATATATTTTTGAAAAGTATAGTCAAAACTTAATACAAAATTTTTATTTACATTAAATGCAACGTATTTATACACTTAATTAATTTAAAGCTTTCTGATGAAATACATTTTTTATCTTTTCTTGCGGTGCGTAAATATATAAAGATGGTGGTTTTCTGACTCACGAACACGCGACGTATAATTTCCCATGCACGAAACACGGAAACTCCGATTTGATTCCCACATTTGATTAACTTCGACAACCTAAGTCAGGTCGTCTTCTCCTTGGTATTTTGAAACAATAACAATAAAAAATTTCTTGCGCACTGACAAACTGATGATAGATTTTATTAATTGGCTTGAAATTAATTTATTTCTTTTAACAACTAACTGACACTTTTTTTTATTTCTGAAAACAAAACAGACCAAAAAGATCGGACCTCACTTCACAGCTAGGAACGGACCCAAAGAGATCAGACCTCATTACTCAGCTCAGAACATTGTGTATTGGAAAACTAAATTGTCATTTTTAATATTTTCTGTTGTTTATTATTTATGTTTTTCACCGTTTAAACCTTCCCTGAACTTCCAAAATTTCCTGTTTCTCTTGAGATTTTATCAAATTTTATATTTGTAGGAACTGATATTTGAAGAATATGAATTTTTTGACAATTAATACCCCCGCACTCTTATGTGAGGGAGGAATTTCATAAGATCCTATTCGAGATGATTTCTACATTATAAATAAAATATTCTTACAAAACTTCGAGTCTATAGAAACTATTGTTTGGAAATGAACGTTTTTCATTGCTGACGTCCCCGCAATCCCTTTTGGGGTTAGAATTTGATAAAATCCATTCTTAGCTGAACTTAAAATTATACACGAAGATGCCGTCTGTAGGATCTATAGTTTGAAAATTAAAAATTTTCATTGTTAATATCTGCCCCCGCAACCCCCTGTGGAGTGAGCAATCGTGAAATTCGTCCATAGATTATTTCTTTATCCCCCACAGAAGATTCCTACCAAATTTGGGGTCTATAGGATCCATAGTTTAAAAACGGGAATTATTCATTGTTAACGCCCCCGCAATCCTCTTTGGGGGAGGATTTTTTGAAAATTTTTTTGCATGCAAACCTTCTCCTGAAAATTCTGAAGACTATGACCCAAATTTTACTTTTTGTAATTGAGTATTTTAGTTTATTCGTTGTTAATTACTTAAAAATTAATAGAAACAATTATTGTTATTAGTGCGGCGATTATTATTTAATTATTGTATTTATTTAGTTAATAATTTTATATTATTGTTACCGAAGGTATGATTAAATTAAGAAAATAAGCGTGTGAGAAATTATTACGAAGCCGAGCGAATTAATTGTAAAAGAAATTAAAAGACTGGGAAAATTATTCTAAGTTCCGAACAAGATTTAGTATGGGAAAGTGATGAATGGATATAAAATGAAAGAAATGACGATTATTATTTTGTAAGAAGTAAATTAGGTAAGCGAAAATTTTATAAGTCCCGAGGACAATTTAGTATGGAAAAATCAACAAATGGATATATAATGAAGGAAATTGCGATTAAAATAATAAAGAATTGTGAATTTGACGAAACGAATGGATAGAGAATGAAGAAAATTGCGATTAAAATAATAAAGATTTGAGTTTCAAAAATAAAAACTTAGAATTTGGCGAGACGAATGGATAGAAAATGAAGGAAATTGCGATTAAAATAATAAATAATTATTTTTGAATGCTAGTTCGAGAACACCGGACAGGTGTCTAAAACGACTCTTCCTTTTCGTTACAAGAGAGTTAGGCAAAAAATGATAAACGCCAAAATTTGGCTCGATAAAGGAAGCAGTTCTTTCTCGGGAGAATTACTCGGGCGAATACTCTTCACCAAGTAATTCCAGAGGATGATACTCTACCTGGAGTCTGACCAAGGCTCAGGTAAGTATCATGAACCGACCGGATGAAAGTGCTTCTCCCCGTGCCAAAGCCTTCAGCTGAGGTACGGTAGGTGATCATAAGCCGTGTAGGTGGGGGCGAAGAGGACACTCTCCATTCGCTCTCGGGGTAGAGGTTTAGGCCCAGGGGTGACGGCTAGTCTCCTGGGGAAGCGGGGAATCAGCTTTTGAAGTTTAGTTCGCGATTTTGACGCTCACGGTGAGTGAGAGTATGTGTGAGAAGAGTGTTCTAATATATTGTTTATATTGTTTAATTTGTTTATATTGTTTATATCGTTTATTAACATGATCAGGCCAATAAAGAGGTTTTTCTTTTTTTCTTCGATTTATTTAAAATAAAGTGTTTTGTTTATTATTTTGTTATTGATAATGTAATCCCCGTTTATGACCCTGGACTCCGGCGAGCAAATTTCGAGCCGGGGACAAATAAATTATTTTATAATTTTTGGAAAACGTGGACGTTACAAGACAACAAAAAAAAATTAGCCCAATCGGTCCAGCCGTTCTCAAGTGATGCGTGGACATACATGCGGCATTTTATTTTTATTTATATAGATGTATAATTGCACGCTAGAATAATATAAAATGGGTATCAAATATTCAAGAGAAAAATTTTCTCAAGGTGAGAAAATTTTTTTTCTAAGCTGAAGTAGGTGGCGCAGCATGCTTCCTTAAAGTATCTAAGAATCTTGATCAAATATAAAAATTTATTGTATCAAGTATTGATGATAATTTGAATTAAAAAAAAATTACTTCCTCTAAGAATAGAATTTTTAAAAAAATTTTTACTTCGGCCAACACAACTTCGGTCTTCCTTCAGGCATCCGAAAATTTTCTTGAGTCAAGAATTTTGTTTTCCAGTCAAGTAATTTTTCTTTCTGTGTACTCGTTTACTTTGATTTAGACCTTTGCCATGCATTTTGTATTAATGTGTACATTCAATGGAAAATAAAAATTTTTAAATGTGATGCAAGATGACCTCCCGAAAATATTAAAATATTTAAGTTTTTTAATTCGTTTTACTTAATTTGTGTCTTTTGCTGCAATGATTCAAAATTATCATGATTTAAGAACAAAATTTTAAACCAAAATTATCATTTTGAAGAGGTGAATTATTTCAAATCAAGTATAAAAATTCTCGAATCAAGAAATAGTTCTTTTTGATTCAAGTAAATTTTACTTGTTTTCAAAATATTTTTTCTGAATTCAAGTTGATCTAATTCTATAAACTAATGGTCTTGTTTCCAAATTTCTGTTTTTGAATCAACTAAATTTTTTATTAGTGCATGTACTTATTATCAATACCCTTATTAAAAAAAAAGAATTGAACAGATTCATTCCAGGCAACTGTATATCTATATACTGTATAGCAGTCAATTCAAATTTTTTTGAATCTTTTGAAATCGTTTTAATCTTTTTAAATCTTTTTTTTTTAATAAGGATATGCTTCAGAAGTTATAAATAAAAATTTGAGTCAAAATGGGCTCTCGAAAAAATGGAATAATATCGCATTATTATACATAGTTTCATTTTGATTAATAACAATAATAGTTAAAAAATTTATTAAGATATCGTTTTTCTTGCGCCTAAATATCTAACTCCTTTAAAATGATATGAGCGTGTGCATTTGCGTTTTCAATAAATTGTTTATTTATAAATAAACTCTCTTAAATCGAAATAGTGGCTTTCGACTATGAAATAGTGACTATTCACTATTTAGTAGTGAAAAATATACCACTATTTGAATTAGTGATCTACTCTGCACTGCAAAAATAGTGAATAGTCACTATAGTCACTATTTCGATTTAAGAGAGTATTTAAAAAGAAAAAGTAGTGTAAATATAATTCAATTTATATATTATAAGTATTTATTGATTTGATTAAATTTAGAAAAATTTTATTGAAGTTACATTTTCTTGTCATTTATTTATGATTTTTATATAATTTACATACAAATTATCATACTTTTCAAGCTATAAAAAAATTTTTTTTTTAGCTTTTAAGGGTGAACTGAATTTATTGGGTAAATTCTTTTTTTTTTTTTCCCAATATACAATTATGTTCATTGTCTTTTATATAAAAAATAATATGTATATTATTAATCAATAGTTACAGATAGTTAAATGACGCCATGTATAAAGCTTGGGATACGAGTCAATAAGCTAGTTTAATTATAATTCACTCAGTTGTCTTATGATTACTCGTACCAGACAATTACGATATTAGTAGAGAATACTGAAAGAATACTCCATAACTTGTCAGGAAAAACCCGTTATGTTCATGATTATTGAATTAAAAAATTAAAAGTTTTACAGTTATACATTTAGATTATGAATACAAAGTTTGACGATTAAAAATTTTATTCTTACGATATGAAAAAAACTTTAAAAAATCGTTTTTTGGAAAGATAAGTTTAAGAAAATTCATTTTTGAGCATGAAATTTTTTGTTAATAAATTGCATGCCTCATAGCGCGAAGCGCGTGAGGTTTTGCTTTACACCCGAATCGTCAAGGTTAAGCTATTAAAAAAAAAAAAATCTGGAAATCGATTGACCGCAGAGGCCAACCTTAGAACTTTCCGTTAAGTTTGAATTCGAAGTGCCTTAAAATGTGTTTTTTGGTTAATATTTGAGCTTTTCAAGCCAACCTCAATGGCTACAAATGTTTCTTTAAAAACAGAACATCAGGTCATGTGAGCGGCGGGGTTGCCATATATGTCAGGAACACCATTCCATGTAAACAAATCATCGTATCTAAATAACATTACTAACCAAGTAAAAGACCCTTGCATTATAGTCGGTGACTTCAACAGCCACAATCACATATGGGGCTCCCACAAAATCGACTCAAATAGAGGAACTATCATCGAAGATTGGATTGAAAACTATAACCTCACCTTACTAAACAACGGTTCTCCCACCCACTTTAAAATCTCATCGGGTACAGAAAGCTGCATTGACCTCACTCTAATGAGCCCAGATTTAACAGATAATATATCCTGGAGAACTGATGATAACCTCTATGACAGCGACCACTACCCCATCCACATCTCCATCGAGGATCCTAATCACGCAACAGAAGAAGCTAATCTCCCAAAATGGAAATTCCGCAAAGATAGATAGAATCTTTTTGCTCAAACTGCAGAAAACAATATCCAAGTGCTTTCCACTCCTAACCCAGAACAACCTATTGATGAAACTATAAATAACCTAGTCCAAGCCATAAAGGATGCCGCTGATATTGCATTTCCCAAAATATCAAACAATAAACACAATAAACAATATGAATGGTGCTCCGAAGAAACCAAAAAATCCTTAAACGACAAAAAAAATGCTTTCAGAAACTACAGAAGAAACAAAATGGATCTTAAACTACTAATAGAATACAAAAAATGCCGAGCTATTGCTAGAAGGAACCTCAAAGAATCCAGAAGATCATCTTGGCGAAAATTTGTCTCCTCCATAAATTCTCAAACTCCTTCAGAGATAATCTGGAAAAAAATTAAAAAAATTAATGGAAATAAAACTAGCTATATGTCAACCACCTTGTTCGACAAAAATAACACTCCAATTACCAATGACATAGAGAAAGCCAAAATCTTAGCTGACACTTTCGCCTTCAACTCCAGTGACGACAACTTTTCTGAAACATTCCGCAATAACCTCAACAATTACACAACCTCAAACAGCTTACCTAATGCCTCACAAGAACCTCGAGCCAGCGATGAAATTAAAGATGTCCTTTCCCAACTCAACGCCCCCCTCACTATTTCCGAACTAAATCAAGTGCTAAAAAAAAACAAGAATTCAAGTCCAGGGTCCGATGGACTACCAATAATATTGATCAAACATCTATCAAATACTAGCCTCCAATACATTCTCGACACATACAACTATATTTGGTCTCACAACGTCTTCCCAAAAATCTGGCAACTAGCTACCATAGTACCAATCACTAAACCGGGTAAAGATCAGTCCAATCCCTCAAATTACCGACTTATCTCATTGACGTGTAACCTAGGTAAAATCATGAAAAAAATGATTAATGAACGTCTCACTTGGTACCTTGAAAACCTAAAATGGTTCTCGGACACTCAAAACGGCTTCAGGAAAGCTCACTCTACCAATCATCACCTACACAGATTTATCAAAAAGACATTCTCCAATAAGCTAACAGCGATAGTAATTTCGCTTGATATTGAAAAAGCCTACGAAATGGTCCACAGACCAAGAGTCATTGATATCTTCACTAATGAATTGAAACTACTTGGGCCAATACTCAACTTCATAAAAAATTTTTTAGAAGAAAGACTTATACAAGTAAGAGTTAACAACTCTTTATCTAATCCCAGGACAATTAAGAATGGTCTCCCTCAAGGATCGGTTATAAGTGTCCTCCTATTCCTAATAGCCATCAATGAAGTTGTGCAGTGTATATCAGCCCTGTCTCACGCTCTTCTCTCCGCTGATGACCTAACTATCTTCTGCTTAGGTAAAGACCCCCAAAACATCTGTTACATCCTTCAAACGTCATTAAACTACTTAACAAACTGGAGCAACAAAACAGGCTTTAAATTTTCTACTAGCAAATCAGAGTTTATGATCTTTACCCGTAAAAAGAAAATCCAACCGGAGTCAGCAAAACTATTTTTCAATAACAAAGAACTACAACGGACCTGCAAATTAAAAATTCTAGGTATTCTCTTCGACAAATCTTTAACATGGAAGCTACACATAACAGAACTAAAACGGCAATGCCATCAACGCCTAAACTTGTTCAAGTCCATCGCCTCTAATAAATGGGGAGCTGACTCACAAATTCTAATCAACACCTACAGAGCCATCATCCGATCGAAACTTGACTACGGCTGCACCCTCTACCAGTTCACCTCAAAACATCACCTAAAGTAAAAAAACTAGATTCTATTCAGACCACTTCACTAAGAATTGCCCTAGGAGCTTATAGGACCAGCCCCAGAACGAGCTTACTAGCAGAATCTGGAGAAACACCGTTAGACATAAGAAGAGAACAATTATCCTTAAACTTTGCTTCCTCAGCTCCATCAATCACCCTAGAGCTCCACCAAAACCAACCTCAAAGACACCCAAACCTCAACTCTGATAATCCTTCAGAAATCCACGACTTCTTCATCAAGCTGACCAACAATGTTGAATTCCAAAATTGAACTCTATACCATCCTCAATTCTCTCAGGTCCCCTCCTGGATAGCTCCAACGGAATGCTACGAATACGACCTATCTATTGATGAACATACTTGGGGAAAAGAAAACACACCTGCAATTCTCTATAGGAACCTTTTTACAGAAATTATCAACCAACTAGAACAATTCACCCAGATCTACACCAATGGATCTATACTCAACAACCTACGAGGATGTGCCATAATCATTAATGACAGGATATTTAAGTATAAACTTCCTCCATCATACTCTATCTTCTCATGCGAAGCCTTTGAGATACTCAAGAGTCTCAAACTAATTGGCCAACTGAACATCCATAAAGCAGCTATATTCTCCGATTCAAAATCAGTGATAAAAGCACTGTTAAATCCGAACTCCTCTGATAACATCATCAAAGAGTGCCAAGCTATCATCTACTACACAATTCACACTAAAGTCATCAGAATCATCTGGATCCCCTCACACCAAGGTATTAACGGTAACGAACTTGCAGACAACGAGGCAAAAGATGCAACAACCTCAGGTTCCGACCTTACCTTTTCTCTCCAAACCACTCCAACTGACTTCAAAAAGATGGTCAAGAACTACATCAAGACCAAATGGAACAGACTTTGGAGTATGGGCTCATCTCATCTACATGAAATCCGCAACAACACCACAGAGACAAGACCTCTCCTCGAAAAAAGATCTGACCAATGCCAAATGACCAGACTTAGAATAGGGCACACTGTGTTTTCTCACAACCATTTACTAAGCAAAACTAACGTCAAGTTATGCCCAGCCTGCAACGAATACACCTCTGTCAAACACATCTTAATGTCATGCCCTCAACTCAACTTACTAAGATCTCAGCATCGGATTCCAACCAGCATCCAGACAGCCCTCAACAGAGAAGATTCCCTCCCACGAATTTCTATTTTTCTAAATCAACTAAAGCTAATATGTTAAATTTTTTCTATACCTTTTTAAATCCAGTTATTTGCAAATTTATATCCTGTTAAATTTAATTACTAAAATGTATTAGATAGTAGTCGCAGAGGACCTATGTTGTCATAGCGACTTTAAATAAACTTATTAAAAAAAAAAAAAAAAAAAAAAAAAAATAGGATTTTTATTCCTTTAAAATATTTCATAGATAGTAGATACTTCCTAATAATCAATAAGGAAGAACTTATTGATACTGGATTTTATTTATTGTTAACAATTATGTATACTAATATTATAAAGAGGAAAGATTTGATTGTTTGTTTGTTTGCATCGAATAGGCTCCGAAACTACTAAACCGATTTGAAAAATTCTTTCACTGTTGGGAAGCTACACTATTCCCGGGTGACATAGGCTATATAACATCGTAATTAATGTTGAAATTTTTGTTAAATACCCGTGCGAAGCCGAGGCGGGCTGCTAGTTATAAATAAAAATAGTCAGGAAAGCTTCTTAGGGCTTCAAAACGTCGAGATCTGTTGAAACCTCGATTTTTGCAAAACGGGGTAAAACCAATAACTTCCCGAATCTTCGATTTTCTTAGCGGGAAGTTAATAAATGTTAAAAATAAACAATAGACCAAATCAACAATCGAATAAAAAAAGTTCTGCTTTTAAGAAACTTCATAAAATTTTGAAAAATTTCATGAAATTCTATTATAAATCTAGTCTTTCTTGTCTTTAAATTCAAATGAATTAAAAAAAATTTATCAGGTATTGAGTGTGATTTGGACTATTAGACAGCATACAGAACTGATCGCTAGGAGGACCAGTGTTCGAACCCAGCAGACACTCAATATTTTTCATCGGATAATCAGTTTCCGAATACTATCTCATATCCAAATACTCATGAGTTAATTAAAAAGAAAAAAAACTATTTTTGTAATAAAATTTTTTTGAAAAAAAAAATTCCATATAATTATATAAAATTACATATGGCCAAAACTGTCAGATAATTTTACATAAAAATCTATATATAATTGTACAACATTTTTTTTTCCGGGTAGTTACTGTTTCAGATTTAGAGAGTAGACATAATTTTTCAAGTATACTTTGTTTCAATAATTTAGTTAACAGGCGAGACCATCTTTTTCTCGCTTTGCTCTCACGGAGTTCAACGGAACTATCTCTGTCGCTCTCCCAACAGCAGAGCAATTGCAGTTTCGATTGGTTTCACGAAGCGAATGAAATTTTTGAAAAAAACGCTTTGTGGTGAAATAGTTTATTAAATTATCTATTATCTCTAAAAATGTTTTTTCAAAATTTCCATTCGTTTCGCTAAACCGATTGAAACTGCAATCACTGGTCTCGGCTGTTAAGAAATATATCCACGTCTCAATCATATGCATTCATAATACCAACAGTCGGTCATTCAAATTTGGTAGTTTTATTTTTTTGGACTGTATATTTTTAAACTTTAAGTTTATAATTTATTATCAAAATAATATTGTATTATCTATGTACATATACTTAGATCTATTGTGGAGCGCAGTGAGATTGAATAGAGAATAGATATCATTAAACGTAAATTATAATAATAATAATGAAGGAATTATAATAATACATTGTATTGCTGGGTTAGTGCTTTTTTGTAAAACTTATAAACTGTAGAGCAGGTTGGTTGGTGAGTGGTAGTGAGGCTACAATACGCATCCTTTCTGGGCCACTACGCGCTGAGAGTATCTCACAGGGATAAAATGGGTATATAGACAAACGCAACTACATCAGTAGCGAGGTCCTCGATTTCTAGGGATAGGAGAGGATGTGAGTGAGAGCCTGAAAAGATGTGGAGGAAAGAGACTGAGAAAGACAAAAACAAATAGCTTGGACGCCGACGCGGACCTACGCTGAGTGAGTTGCAGTGTCGCGACGCATCTCTCATTGATTACGTGAGAAAGAGAGAAAATTCAGAGCTTGAAAGCGCGTAACATGGAAAGATGGCGTAGGCGTGGCGATGTGTCGTTGTGGAGATGCCTTATTCGTTGAAAACTTTGCGCAAAATCCCGCCCTCGTTGTTAAAGCTCTCGCTGGTTCTCTCTCTTCTCTCTTTGTGAATGTGTTCTTCACTCCCTGCGGGCTCCTACGACAACGTAACAAGCACACGGGTCTTTATGTCAGCCTCATGTATCACCGGACGTGTGTGCGTTATCCAGAAAGGGTTGCATTACACGTATGAGCTTATTCGTTCGTACTGGTACACTAATACATCTGGGTAAATTAAACCTCGAGGTGGTAGCTCGAGAAAAAGTTTTTAGTGTGTGCACGAGGATCCGCCATCATTCCCGTTGCTCGCTGGAAAATTTTTTTCCCAGTGTCACCTCCATTCCCAAGAGATTTCTACGAGGGCGAACAACCTTTCGCCGTCAGTTTTCCGTGAAGGGTTTGGTGAAGACAGAGGGTTGGATACGATCTTTGCATACAGGGAAGGGCCAAATAAAGTAGGGACGTTAAACTAAAATTAAATACACCCTTTTTAAAAAATTTTATGTATGCTTTTTAAATTAATTTTTAGATGGTAATGCTAATGATAAAACAAAAAAAATTTTTTTTTTCTATTTTTCCGTACTCCTAATGGTTCCAACACAAAATTTTGATAAAATAATTTTCTGATGAACTCGAAAATTTCTCGATACAATTTTGTAAAGTAATATCAAAATATAGGTAAATATTTATAGTATCTACTACCTACTATGACTTAGTAATATATAAATATGTATAGTATAGGGTATAGAGGATGGAGCGTATGGTATATAGAGAGTGGTAGCGGTAGCCCTCTCTACGTATGTGCTTCTCGGCCATCCCCAATACCTCCAGCCATCGATATCTCGATGCCTGAACACTTTATCGCAACAGGTGTCAATGTCAATATCCGATTCAAGGTCCGCGCCGTCCTGACCTGGTTTTCCGGCATTCCATTCGCCCCTTGAAGGTCACTTCGATACTATGTGACTATTATTGAATTCATGAAATAGTAACCTAGTTTATGTGATCAATTAATTAGATATTTATGTGATTGACTTTTCTGGCGGTACTTTGTATTCTTTGGATGCGATATGAAAGTAAATTTTTAATTAAAAAGAAAATTAATAATTTGGAATTAAAAATTATAATTCGGTGTGCAGGAATAGTATAAGCGTACGAGTAGGCTGACCATTCTCGAGGGGGTGTGTATGTGAAGGAAATAAGAGCGGCTTGGGGTGACAAGAGTGAGCTAAAGGGGCTGGATATACCAGGCGGAAAAGCGTGCTGCGTAAACAGAGCACATTGCTATGGGCTCCCAAGCACTTGCTAGTGCTTTTGCTTTTTACAAAGGGTGATTCCGAAAAGTATGCTTAGGAGGGGGTGGTGTGTATTGCTCTCATGTAAAAAGGACTGGAATGAATAAATTAGTCTCCAGGCAAGGGAGAGCTAGCCTCTATACAAAAAGAAGGGGTTACCCAACCCAGACCAAGGGTGATATAGGAGATAGGGAGATAGGGATTGGGTGGCGAGGGTGCTTAAAGATCCAAGGGGATTGGTCGGTT
This sequence comes from Cotesia glomerata, assembly GCF_020080835.1. NCBI lineage: Eukaryota > Metazoa > Arthropoda > Insecta > Hymenoptera > Braconidae > Cotesia > Cotesia glomerata. The sequence goes on along the minus strand of NC_058158.1, from coordinate 24,205,648 downwards.
TGCCATTTTGGTGAACCTTATATGTTCTGTCATGCTTAACTCCGACGAAAGCGACAGCCAGAAGAAATTTAATTCGTTGAAATATGTTTTTCAAAAAGGTAATTGGGATTTTAAAAGAAAATAAAAAATATATGCGCTCACAGAGAACGCTGATTAGCCTAGGGAGACTTTATTTATTTATGATTAAATGTTAAAGCTAAATGAAAATAATAATTACTGTCAAAGGAACCTACAGCTAGCTTTGTAATTATAGAAAACATAATTAACATCTGCAGTTCAAAAACATCTCGTCTTCATCGGTTGTCGCAACTTTTATTTATTTAAATAGGATTCTAGTATTTTTTACTTTTTAGCTAATTATCTACCGACAATCTGCATTTAATACTGCTAGATCAAATCAGAATTATTTTTTACTCTGATCTAAATTGACATTTTTTCTATTAAATAATTTTAATTTTCAAAATTTTCTCTAGTTATTTTTTTTCATTATACTGTTTCTTCCTAAAAGTTTGTCTGTTGGTTAAAAATTCGGTAAGTAACTTCTTTTTTTTTTAATTTTTTTTTTTACTCTCTAAGAAACTTCTGAAAAAGTAAAAAGTCATTATTCAAAGTAATTTTGCTCTCTCTTTTTACTTATTTTCTTTTAACAATAATTCTTTGATGTTAACAATTTTTAACTTTCCGCTAAGAAAATCGGGAAGTTATTGTTTTCACCCCGTTTTGCAAAAATCGAGTTTTCATCAGATCTCGACGTTTGAAGATCACAGGAAGCTTCCCTGACTATCCCCGCGAGGTTGTCACTGTGTGTGTGTGTGTGTGTGTGTGTGTGTGTGTGTGTGTGTGTGTGTGTGTGTGTGTGTGTGTGTGTGTGTGTGTGTGTGTGTGTGTGTGTGTGTGTGTGTGTGTGTGTGTGTGTAAGTATGTGAATCGCTTATAACTTTTAAACGACTAAACCGATCGGAACCAACCAAACGGTGTTCTAAAGGGTTTCCTCAAACTTAGATTTCCTGAGAATTTGAACCGATTCGGACCGATAGATTTTGAGAAATTTTGAAAAATCTCAAAAAAAATAAGAAAAAAATCATTTTTGAAAGTGGTTTTTTTGGAATAACTTTTAAACGGCTCGATCGATCAACTCCAAAAACTAATCCGCCCTTAACCTTGAAAAACCACGTCGATCACCGCTAATCCGGTCAAAATCGGTTGATTCGTTCGAGAGATAGCGTGAACGAAAGAAAACCGAAAAAGTGTTTTTTTCACATAACTTCGACATTTCTTATCGGATCGTTTTTGATAAAATAGAATAATTTTTAAAGCTTAAAAAACTGCGTCGATTGCCGTCAACCGCGTAAAAATCGGTTTATTTATTCAAAAGTTATTGCGGTTTAAAAATTTGAAAAATTGTGTTTTATCAAATCTCTATCAGACCTTTGAGCTCGAAGAGCTCAAAATAACACATAAATAGTATTTTTGAGCTCGGAGAGCTCAAAAACATCATTAGTGCAATTTTAAGCACCTACACGGAGAAAATTTTATAGTAGAGTTTATTATCTAGTTATGGTAAAATCTATTAACTGAATTCGATAGTAGTAAATATTATGTAAATAATGATGTAAACCATCTGAATTGTAGTAGTTACCATCCTGATGGTAACTACTACTATTATGATGGTAATCAGTAATAATAGCTATTATTATTTTAACTAGTTACTACTATTATCAAAATCGTAATTCCTAATACACTGATAGAAGGATTTATTTGTATTAAAAAAATATTTGTTAATAGTTAACAAATCATTTATTAGAGACCATTTTTTAGTATCAAACAAATATTTCTTAGTATTTAAAATGATTTGTTTGTATTTAATAAATCAGATATTCATTTATTAAATATTAATAAATCTTTTTAAATACTAAGAAATATTTGTTAAGGACTAAAAAGTGGTCTCTAATAAATGATTTGTTAAATATTAACAAATATTTTTAACTATAAACAAATCCTTCTATCAGTGTATAACCTGATGGTTGCAGTTACCATCAGTAATAATAATAGCTACTATCTAAGCTAGTAAAAAATATTTAAGAAATTAAGAATCTGCGTTAGCGTGAATGCATTTCTGAATTAACTAAAAGCAGTTGTAGCGCAGTGTAGTGCACAAAAAATCGGGATTAAATTCGGATTGAATTCATATTTAAATTTTCATTTGTCTAAAACAAGTTTCAACGCCAGATTTTTCAAAAAAAATTTGAAATTTCCAAAAAAATCAAAATTTATATATATATGAAAAATTGATGTGGGTACTCAAATGAAAGGTCTCGATGAGTATAATGTCGGAGTGAGTTTATATTTTTAAAAATGTCAATAATTCACAAGATATAAGGTCATTTATTAATTATGAGTTGAGAGATAGTGTATTTTCTCCTAATAATATTCTCTTAATAATATAGATGATAGGATTATAATTAATTCAATTATAATGGAACCATCAAATGATGTTACATTATTTTATCTTGTGAAAAAATATTAACAATTGATAATAATAAAACTTTTTTAGTAACCCAAATCTTGGATAATTGCTATTTTGATAATCATAGTCAATCATTCAAAATAATCAATAACAGCTCTAATATTTGGAAATTTTAATCATATATGGATTTAGACGATTGTGTTATTACTTGTTTTAAAATTTTAAAGTAAAAAATGTTCATAACTAAAATATGGATGCAAATAAAGAATTAAATTAAATTAATTTATATTATTTCTTCTTTCAGAATTTTTACAATCTGCGATGGTTACAGTTACCATCTTCGATTATAGCAGTTATAATTTTTAATAATTACAATTATCATTTTCGATAGTAATTGTTACCATTATTGATAGTAACTAGTACAATTGTCAATGATAACACCTATTATTTTGTGACTAATTAATTTTATTACCATTTCAGATAGTAGGAGGTAATATTTTCGTTGTAATATTTTCGTAGTACAAATATAAATAATGCTGTGAAGCGGGAAAAAATAGGAGTTACGGTAATTATTACGTGAAGCGTTCCACATTCACGTAACAGGATATTGGTAGGAAAGGATTGAGAAAGGAATGTGGAGAGGATCATCTTAATGTAGTAAATACTATAATTAATTTTTCTCCATGTAGGTATGAGCGGGAAGTTGCACGGATGGCCTTCAGGGTCTACCGTTTTTCTAATTTTTTTTTTTTTTTTTTTCGTTTAATAATTTAGTAAAATAATATTAAACCTAAAATACTAAAAAATCTTAAGTCCTCCAATAACGATTACGATATGTTAATGAACATTGTCAAATAATTTCCCAATCAAGAAAAATTTCTTAGTTTAAGAATCGTCCTGCTTTATTTAAGACAATCAACTTCTTATTCATAATAATATAATTGGTTTAAGATTTTTTTCCTTAGAATCAAGTTAATTCTTTTATCAATGCAAAAATAATATTATACTGAAACCGATACTTTTTGTTTTCCTCAATATTTTCTTGAGTCAAAATAGTTAGTACTTTAATAAAGAATTTTGTCCATTCTCTGTAAAGTAAAGAAACACATTTGGCATGGTAGAACTTTTTTTATGAATAAGCGAATCAGAAAAATATTGATTAATATTTCATAAGCATCAAATTTTTTCATTAAAGTAGATATGTTTCGAGTATATATCAAGGAAATTTTTGAAAATATTTCAAGGCTTGGAGATGTAGAACTAAAAATATAATTTAATTATTCACTGTTTGTATAATTATAAAATCCACAAGATTTATTAAAACAGGACTTATGACTTGATTTATAAGTTTTTTATCAACAATATTTTGAATGCATGTTAATTTTTATAAAATTATATTATCAATTATTTTATGTGTACGTGACAAATCAGTTTTTCAAAAAAAAAAAAATAAAATTAATTAACGTAACTGTGAAAATTTTTTGACTTTTTTTTAATAAACACAGTGTTTGATTTGAGGCTAAAAGTATTGAGAAAATTGAACGCTTTTTTTTATAGTAGCAAAAAAATGAAGTCAATCAATATTAGTTAACTTTGGTAAATATTATTGAATAATAAACTGTAACCTAATGCGTAGTCAAACAGGGGTGACAGAGACAATAAATTTTATTAATACTCAATAAATAAAACAGCCGTGTCTACATGAATCAATCTTTTTTTTTTAGTTGATTCCTTTTCATATTAATATAATAATATGATTCTTTTAAATACGTACTGTTAGCATCAATATTTGAGGAATTTCATTCACTGCGGTTCACATTCATGTTGTCGAAGGAGAAGTGAGAGAAATTATTGAGTGCAGAGAATGTAGTACATTTTACATTGCACATAGTGCAAATACTCAAAATTGACTGAAGCAGCAATTACAATAAACTATCGTCTTGGTGGTTTCACAACATAAGGAACTTTTAATACGTATTTCTCATATGCACGTAAAGTTCAATTAAAATGCATTATTCCTTTTAACCTATACGTTCTAGGTATTATATTTATGATGTGTATGCTGGTGAATAGAAGTTTCAAAACTTTTGACACTCAATAAGCCGTAAACATAATTATGGGTAACGTAACAAAATACCTAACTAATATCTCAGCAATTAATTATCGCATTGTAAATTAAAAGGTAATTTCAAAAACTACAACAAATTGTTTACGAGAATCTGCTATCGTTTTTTGAAAAAAAAAATTTTTCTTCTCCTTCACTGATAGAAGGATTTAGTTCTATTTAATAAGATTTAGTAACAGATACTAAATGATTTAGTAACACACCTTTCATTACCAAATATTTAGTAATAGGTACTAAATCATTTATTAAAGCTCATTTAGTTTCACCAAATAAATATTTAGTAGTATTTAACAAATGATTTATGGGTACTCAATAAATCGTTTATTGGTATCAAAAAATTAATTTTTTAACTAATTTCAGCGTGTAACCTAACTTTTTAACTTAAAATAAATAAAAATGATTAAAATAAATAATTCTAAGTAAAAATATAATGTATTATAAAGAAAAGAATCTCATTAAATTATATTTTTTCGTTTGAGACATTTATAAAATTTAAAATTAAACAAGTTTTTAACACATCAATAATAGACAAATTGAAAAATGTAATCTAAACTCCACTGAGAAAAAACATAAATAGAAGATATTTATTGGGACTATGTGTGTTTTTAAAGATTTAATAAATTTCCCAAAATCGAGCTGAATAAAATAATCTAAGTTAGTGAATAGGTTATGTATCACATAAACATTGGAATTAAAGCATAGCCATCTACCGACAATACTTGCCAAAGAAATATTTAGTACCTGTTACTAAATATTATTTGGTGGAACTAAATATTTATTTCCATGTAATAAGGCTTTGTTCATATAAAGAAATCATTTATTAAGCTGTAACAAATAATATTGATGGGTACAAAATATTTGTTGCTCCCAAATAAATGAATAAAAATTTTGTTACTAAATCAATTTAGTACTCTGTACTAAATCCTTCTATCGGTGTTTACCTGATCACGGGTATTTTTTCTGCAGGTGTTATGTCGTGATACCTAATTATGTTAACAAGTTTTTGACCTATTCAATGTTAAAAAATATAATTTTTTGGATGATAAATTGGGATTGATGGAAACTGTGTTGCGTGAAGAAATATAGTCAAATCATTTCATCGTAAATAAAATAATAATTCGATACGTTTCTTATATTGATATTGTGTTGCTTATATTGATGTCCAGTGTATACACTGGACATCAATAAGTTATATCAAAAATTATAATTACTTATAATAATCGTTTAAATTTATTTTCTGACTATATATTATAAATATATTTATAATATATAGTCAGAAAATAAATTGAAACAATTATTATAAGTAATTATAATTTTTTATATAACTTAAAAATTAATATTATTCATTGCACTTGTAATTTCAATTTTATTCGTCTCAATACTTATTAAAAAATTATATTATGTCAGTAAAGTAAGGTTATAATCATGTCATTTTGCATTCGATATTCTGATCATAGTAAATTGAAATATTGTGATAATCAGTACACTGATAAAAAAATTGACTTGACTTAAGAAAATCATTTTCTTCAAAATGGTATTCTTGGTTCAAGAGTTTGGCTCTTGAGTCAAGTCAATTTTTTTATCAGTGTATACGTATAGTGCGCTGATCAAAATACCACGTATTATTAGTAGAATAATACCAAGTTTTTTTCTCAGCATGAGAAATATTGTGAGTGGCAAAATACTTTTTTTTTTTTTTTGTGAAGCAAATAGAGTGACCCGACTTTCCAATAATTATCAATCTAGTAAGTATATTTTTTTGCAAATAGAAGAGATATGATTGTATTTAATACTTTGACCAGTAATCAGAATTTCGGGTAATCGAATTATCCCCCGAAGTTCACTCAGTAATTCTCTTTTTCAAGCCTCGTCATTTCATGTTTAACTTTTCTATCTACATGTACAATACATATATGCACGGGATATGTCTGACAATGCGGGTAGATGAAAGAGCTAGTTCATATTCACGTTCAAAGAGTTTAAAATTTTTTAATGAGATGAAATATTATAGTTAATTTTTTTGTATTAATATTGCTTGAAAAATTGCATGTACAATGAATTAATATCGTACAACTTTATGAATTCCGGGAAAATGAAAATTTTAAAATTAAAGAAATTAAAGTAAATTTATTTTATGTGACGTTAATTTAATTCTGGCAATTTATAATATTCTTGACGTGATGACTGTGAAATTCGTTCCTGCTTAAATCCTTATGAAGATAAAAACGAACTAGGTAGAAAGGTCTGATTAATGGTTGAGAAATGTAAATGGAGTTTGCGGGGCGGATGTCGTATAGTCCCAACCGGATAATACCGTCTCCATAGTTGCTATGGTGGACTAAAAACTCGTCCTCGTGGCAAAAAACCCTTAGAAATATATCGTAGATCATTTCCCTTGCTAAATTCGAGGAATAAAAATGACCAAGCGTACTGGTCTCGTACCTACCAAAAACTCGAGCAGACCCTCTATATTGTGTCACGCCCACACACCAGTACGCCGATGAGTATAAATGAGGGAATCTACAAAACTATACTACTATCCTGTTTTATGTACCCGCACTCTAGTCACAGGGTTGTACGGGAACAAGCAACGGCAAATACTCGCGGCTAAAAAATGCCCGCAAATTTGTTTGAGGGCAAACGCTGGAGGGTGAATGGGTGGAGTGTGAGTTAAAAAAATAAAAATTGAAGAATTCGAGTGAAAACCACTACATAAAAAATAACATTATATACAATAGAGAAAAAAAAATAGTGTTATTATTTATTTCTCAATTCTCCAGGATAAACAGAAAGAACCAGAACTAATCTACAATTTTAATCGATCGCTAATATTCTTTAGCGTTATTCAAGAACAATAGAGCTTTTTTTTTATCAACTCATTTTCTCATAATTTTAATGTTCTTCATTATTATGTAACAAAGATTTATTATTTTTACAACTAGACGGTGGAGACGTCGAGCAAAATAAAACCTTGTCCAGGTCGCCTAAAATGAATTAAAATTCGAATAGAGGATTTAGGAGGTGCTCTCAGCCTCCTAAGCAACACCGTAGCTTCAACTCAGGTTGGGTTAGTGCACGTTTGGACGCCAGTTATTTTTTCCTATCAGGGAAATAACAAACCCTTCATGTGCAGGGCCAATCTGCAGGCATCCGTGTAGACCGTTTATAGGTTAAACGTCAGTAGACCATTTACTTGTCGAATAACGATATTCCTAAATCACTAGAAATTGTATCTTACAGTTATTTCAATGAGATAAACCCAAATTCCTTCGTTGGGTAATCTTAAAAAAATATAATTATAAATGTAAAATAATACTGGCCGGAACAGGTACTTAAGAC